>NW_026607580.1:137088-334588 GCF_029499605.1 Hyla sarda | reverse complement strand
AGGAAACCCCGGAGGACCCCACTATGGAGGAGACCCAGGAGGACCCCACTATGGAGGAGACCCAGGAGGACCCCACTATGGAGGAGACCCAGGAGGACCCCACTATGGAGGAGACCCAGGAGGACCCCACTATGGAGGAGACCCAGGAGGACCCCACTATGGAGGAGACCCAGGAGGACCCCACTATGGAGGAAACACAGGAGGACCCCACTATGGAGGAGACCCCGGAGGACCCCACTATGGAGGAGACCCCGGAGGACCCCACTATGGAGGAGACCCAGGAGGACCCCACTATGGAGGAGACCCAGGAGGACCCCACTATGGAGGAAACACAGGAGGACCCCACTATGGAGGAGACCCAGGAGGACCCCACTATGGAGGAGACCCAGGAGGACCCCACTGCTGACAGAAAAAGCAAGACTACATTTTACCAAAATGAACTTAAGTAACCAAAATCCTTCTGGGAAAACATCTTGTGGACAGATGAGACAAGATAGAACTTTTTGGTAAAGCAAATCATTCTACTGTTTACCGAAAACGGAACGAGGCCTACAAAGAAAAGAGCACAGTACCTACAGTGACATATGGTGGAGGTCAGTGATGTTTTGGGTTGTTTTGCTGCCTCACCTGTGGAGAGATCTTATAATTACTGTTGGGAAAAGGCGCCTTCCAATAAGAGACCTGGAGCAGTTTGTAAAGGGAAGAGAGGTCCAACATCCCGGCTGAGAGGTGTAAGAAGCTTATTGATGGTTATAGGAAGAGTGGTCCAACATTCCGGCTGAGAGGTGTAAGAAGCTTATTGATGGTTATAGGAAGAGTGGTCCAACATCCCGGCTGAGAGGTGTAAGAAGCTTATTGATGGTTATAGGAAGAGTGGTCCAACATTCCGGCTGAGAGGTGTAAGAAGCTTATTGATGGTTATAGGAAGAGTGGTCCAACATTCCGGCTGAGAGGTGTAAGAATCTTATTGATGGTTATAGGAAGAGTGGTCCAACATTCCGGCTGAGAGGTGTAAGAAGCTTATTGATGCTTATATATATATATACACAGAGGAGAGGAGATCTCTATATATATATATATATATATATATATATATATATATATATATATATACACACAAAGGGAATAAACGTGTATAACAAAACCTGTGTTACTGCAATATATATGTACAGAGGAGAGGAGATCTATATATATATATATATATATATATATATATATATATATATATATATATATATATATCTCTATATCTATATATATATCTATATATATATATCTATATATATCTATATCTATATATATCTATATCTATATCTATCTATCTATCTATCTATATCTATCTATCTATCTATCTATATATATATACAGAGGAGAGGAGATCTATATATATACAGAGGAGAGGAGATCTATATATATATATATACAGAGGAGAGGAGATCTATATATATATATATACAGAGGAGAGGAGATCTATATATATATATATACAGAGGAGAGGAGATCTATATATATATATATATATATATATATATATACAGAGGAGAGGAGATCTATATATATATATATATATATATATATATATATATATATATATATATATACAGAGGAGAGGAGATCTATATATATATACAGAGGAGAGGAGATCTATATATATATATACAGAGGAGAGGAGATCTATATATATATACAGAGGAGAGGAGATCTATATATATATACAGAGGAGAGGAGATCTATATATATATACATACAGAGGAGAGGAGATCTATATATATATATACAGAGGAGAGGAGATCTATGTATATATATACAGAGGAGAGGAGATCTATATATATATATACACAGAGGAGAGGAGATCTATATATATATATACAGAGGAGAGGAGATCTATATATATATACAGAGGAGAGGAGATCTATATATATATATATACAGAGGAGAGGAGATCTATATATATATATATACACAGAGGGAATAAACCTGTGTTACTGCAATCCTTTCCTGTGAGGAATTCTTCATTTTATAGAAACATTTCAGGGGGGACAATATTTACTGTATGATCATCAATTAGAATTAATTAAATAAGCAATAAACTAATGAACCTGGCTGAAGAACACCCCCTACACATAACCCCCTCCCAAGGAAATGTCACAATGGGATATGCAAAGCAATATATTAAAGTGTGGGGGTGGGGGTTTCTACTGATCAGCACGGCTGCTATAGGGCCCCGTCTTACTAGCTGTAAGGTTCAGTTTGTAGTGGTTGATGAAGGTGTCCGGACATGGAGCTGCTCGGCATATCTGATCCAGAGAGAGTTGGGTTAATTCGCCCAGGATGTTGACATAGCTCTTGTGGGATAAGCATGAACACCAATCGGGCAGTCTTCACCCCGGATGGAATAGCAGAGACAAATGACAACCTTAAAGGAGTATTCTGGCTTTATCCACTACCAAAGATGATAAATTTGTTCGGATACATCAAGTCTATCACGAGTCTCCATGACCCTTCTTTCTTGGGGACTGCAAAGATTCTGGTGTAAACTTCCAAACACCTTTGAGGGACTGGGACGGGCTCCAAAGCTCCTTTTTGCAGGAAATCCGTAATTAGTGGGATGACGTGTGTATTTTCTCTGATGACAAAAAAGTTGTTTGGAGAAAGCTGTGTCTATTCTAGTGCGTAGCCCCTTAAAATCACAGACTTTACCCACGAATCGGAGGATATCTGACTCCATACTGAGGCAAAAAGGGGAAAGCCTGGCGCCGACTCGGTTACGAGGAGATGGCATCAAAAACGTTTAGAGTTCTCTCCGCCCTGAAAAGACTTTTTATGTGAAGATGATTGTGGCGGAGACTGACGCTGTTGTCTGTTCTTCTGGGCCACAAACCTCTTGCGTTGCGGGGAAGACCTGTACTGCCGCATTCTCCTTTCTTGTTGCTTATTCTTTCTAGATTAGGATTTAATTGAGATCCAAATAGATTATGACCTTCTAAGGGCAGTGAGCAAAAATGTTTTTTTGGCAGGAATGTCTCCTGTTCGTTCTTTGAGCCAGAGTGCTCTTCATGCTGCTGTAGAAATGACCAGAATCTTGGAACATCCAGTGGGAAATCGGAAAAAAAAAATCAGCTGATATCCAGAAGACCCCGTGGACTCGCTTCCCTTGGGACCCCATGTTGGAGATCTCTCACCAGCTGAGAGCCATATTCGGAGAGCTCGACCAACTGGGACTGACGCAACCGAGGCTGAAGCAGCGGCGGCATAAACTCTTTTGAGGGAACCCTAAGCCCTCCTGTCTCTGATCTTTGAGCAGAGAAGAGTCATCAGATGGGAACATAGACTTTTTGGAAAGTCTCACCACTGCTAAATCAACTTTGGGAAGGGAATCCAAAGCCTCTGATCTCTCCGGATCCGTTCTGTATGATAACTTAAATTGGGACCCCATGTCTGATTTGTATTCAGGCTTCTACCATTCTGACTTAAAGGGGTACTCTGCCCCTAGACATCTTATCACCAATCCAAAGGATAGGGGATAAGATATCGGTTTGTGGTGGTCCTGCTGCTGGGGACCCCCACAATCTCCCTGCTGCACCTGGCATTCCTTTAGAGCGTGGGTTGCAGTGCCGTAGGCTCGTGACGTCGTGGCCACGCCCCGCTCGAGACGTCACAGTCAGGCTCCTTCAATGCAAGTCACACCCCCTCCCATAGACTTGCATTGAGGGACGTGGCCATGATGTCACGAGCTGGGCTTGGCCGTGACGTCATGAGCCTCCGCCACGCATCGCCAGTCATCCGGCACAAATTCTGGAATAGGAGAATTTATCAGAATCCAATGATGAATTGGAGGAAGGAGCCGGAGGAATTTTAGAAGCCTTAGATGATTTCTCTTGACCCGTCACGTCAGACATGGTGGACTGGAGACTGGATCTGAACCATCCAAACAGTTCTATAGCTCGGACTGAAAATCACTAAATGCAGAAGCATAAGAAGTACACGCAGAGCATAAATCATGGGCATACTCATCCGGTAGAGGCTGCGCACTGCAGACCATTTACGATGATGCTTTCTCCTCCTCTTCCTAGATACTTGTCCATCAGATATATCCATCCTGAGCGTAGACGAGCAGAACACAAGGGAATAATGAAAATGTAGGCAAATCTAGATGAAGAGAAGCAACAGCAACTCAAATAATCTATACAGCATAATGTAAGGCTGGCGGTTGGCTCCCGCCAGAGTGTACCTTGTTCCCCCATATACCAGGGACAAACAACACGCACAGCTCCTCCTCACTGCAGACTTCGGACAGCGGCGTCTGCACTTTCACAGACCAGGACTATTTCTGGTGCGTCCAGCAGGGGTCGTTTCCTTGAAGACTCGTGCACATCTCTGAGCCTGCCCCCTATCCAATTACTGCCCGGCACCTGCTATTTAAGGAATTTTCACTTGTTTAGTCATTGCCTGAGGTACAAAGTGGTTTACCTCAGTGACTGTTCTGCCGTGTTCCAGACTTCTGCCTGTCCGTTGTCTCTTGCCTGACCCTTGGCACATTTCTTACTCTCCCGGCACAGACATCGGACTGCAAGACTACACCTTTGCCGGCTATCGAGCTAAACGCCACCAGCATCTGTGCTACTCAGCTACAATGATCTGCCTGTCCTGCCTTTAGAGACTCTGCTGCTGTGCTACTCCACCCACCTGTAATATCTGGACCTTTCACACGAAGGATCTGCTAGCCTGCTTGGCCAGCTGCCACTTTATTAGGACCACTCTTGGCCCAAAGCCAAACTGGTAAGTGGCATAGCGGGGGGTTACACCCGTTGGGGCATTAGTCACCCATTGGGGATTTACACATAACATCAGACCGTAAACAGAGATATTACAAATAGTAAGACCATAGCCGATATAATGAATGGGTTAATCCATCACGTATAGATCCGCATAGGAACATACCTGATGGCTAGTAAGACGCACCTGGCAGAGGCTGGACCGGCTGAGTGGAGAAACTGATTTAAATAGTCCTGAGGACCCCCCCCCCCCATATCGGTGATTGCCGCAAATCGCTGGTCAATTCAGACCAGTGATTCTGGGTCATACAGGTCTCCGGTGACCCGTAAAATAAGGGGATCAGGTCTGTTCAGGGCTCCGGTCGCCCTGAAGGGATAGTAGTGAGGTTGCAGAGGTGCCACCCCTCCTATCCCTGCAATCGGTCAGAAACGACCGACCAATCACAGAATGTGGGGGGGGGGGAGGTGGTTTAAAGTTCCAGGTCCAGGCGGTGATGACTTGACCCGGCGGTGATCCTGATGTCATGGCAACGGCAGTGATCTGGGTAAGTGGCCTGGAGGACCACAGTTTAGAGTCTCTAAGCTGTGGCCCTTCAGATGTTGCAAAACTACAACTCCCAGCATGCCCACACAGCCATTTGCTGTGTGGGCATGCTGTAATTTGTAGTTTTGCAACATCTGGAGGGCCACAGTTTGGAGATCATTGTGTCTCTACTCCTCCAGATGTTGCATAACTACAACTCCCAGCATGCACGAACAGCAAACTTCTGTCTCTGCATGCTAGGAGTTGTAGTTTTTCCACAGCTGAAGGCACACAGAGTTAGGTAACAGAACTTACTCAGTGTTTCCCCACCAGTGTGCCTCCAGCTCTTTCAAAACTACAACTCCCAGCATGTACTGACAAGACCGTGCATGCTGGGAGTTGTAGTTTTGTAACAGCTGGAGGAACACTGGTGGGGAAGCACTGAGTTTGTCTGTTACCTAACTCAGTGTTTCCTCACCAGTGTGCCTTCAGCTGTGGCAAAACTACAACTCCCAGCATGCACGGTCTGTCAGTCCATGCTGGGAGATGTAGTTTTGAAACAGCTACATGGTACATTCACACGGTCAGGTTTACAGTGAGTTTCTCGGTGCAAGTTTGAAATTTTCCACCGCAGCTCAGACTCCCAGTGGGAAACTCACCGTAAACCCCCGACCATGTGATTTTCAGATTTTGAAAAATGTAATTTTTCATTTGCACAGCCCAATGTTCGAAAGATCTGTCAGACACCAGTGGGGTGTAAATGCTCACTGCCCCCCTTATTAAATTCTATGAGGGGTGTAGTTTCCAAAATGGGGTCACATGTGGGGGGGGGGGTCCACTGTTCTGGCACCACGGGGGGGCTTTGTAAATGCACATGGCCCCCAACTTCAATTCCATCCAAATTCTCTCTCCAAAAGCCCAATGGCGCTCCTTCTCTTCTGAGACCTGTAGTGCGCCTGCAGAGCACTTTACATCCACATATGGGATGTAAACTTGGGAGAAATTGGGCTTCAAATTTTGGGGTCCATTTTCTCCTATTACTCAGTGAAAATGAAAAATTTGGGGAAACACCATCACTTTAGTGTTAAAAATCACATTTTTCATTTTCACCTCCAACTTCAAACACCTGTGGGGTGTTAACGCTCACTGTACCCCTTGTTATGTTCCTTGAGGGGTGTAGTTTCCCAAATAGCCATGTGGGTTTGCTTTTCAGGCACCATAGGGGCTTCCTAAATGCAACATGGCCCCCGAAAATGATGACAGTAAAATTCGCCCTCCACAATCCCACAGTTGCTCTTTCCCTCTTGAGCCATGTTGTGCACCCGCAAAGCACTTTACGTCAACATATGAAGTATTTCCTTACTTGGGAGAAATTGGGCTGCACCTTTTGTGGGGCTTTTTCTCCTTTTATAACCCTTGTAAAAATGAAAAAAATTGGGGTACATGAACATGTTATAGTGTAAAAAGGATTTTTCTCCTCTACTTTCCCGCTATTCCTGTGAAACACCTAAAGGGTTAACAAACTTTCTGAATGTCATTTTGAATACTTTTAGGGGTGCAGTTTCTATAATGGGGTCATTTATGGGGTATCTCTCACAGAAAGGCCCCTCAAATCCACTTCAAAGTTAATTGGTCCCTGAAAAATTCAGATTTTGAAATTTTCGTGAAAATTTAGAAAATTTCTGCTGAACTTTGAAGCCTCTGATGTCTTCAAAAAGTAAAAACATCTCAACTTTATGATGCAAAATAAATGCTGGGAGTTGTAGTTTTGCAACATCTGGAAGAGCACAGTTTGGAGACCACTATACAGTGGTCTCTAAGCTATAGACCTCCAGATGTTGCAAAAATAAAACTCCAAGCATGCTGAGACTGTCCAGGCATGCTGGGAGTTGTAGTACTGCAACATCTGAAGGGACAGATTTTACAGAACTTCCACTCCCAGCATGCCTTTGGCAGTCTGGGCATGCTTGTAGTTTTGCAACATCTGGAGTGCTACCGTTTGGGCACCACTGTATAGTGGTCTCCAAACTGTGCTCTTCCAGATGTTGCAAAACTACAACTCCCAGCATGCCCGTTGGCAGTCTGGGCATGCTGGGAGCTGTAGTTTTGAACAACTGGAGGCACACTGGTTGGGAAACATTCTGTTTCCTAACCAGTGTGCCTCCAGCTGTTGCAAAACTATAACTCCCAGCATGCACAGGGTACATTCACACGGGCGGGGGTTTACAGTTAGTCTCTCACTGCAAGTTAGAGATGCAGGAAATTTTCTGCTGCAGCTCAAACTCCCACCGGGAAACTCGTTGTAATCCCCCAGTAGTCTGAATGTACACTAAAAACACTACACAAAATAAAGGGTAAAGCACTACATATACACTACACCCCTACACAGCTACCCCCCCCCCAATAAAAATGAGAAACTCCTGGTACAGCACAGTTTCTAAAACGGAGCCTCCAGCTGTTGCAAACCAACAACTCCCAGTATTGGCAGACAGCCATTGACTGTCCAGGCATGCTGGAGGTTTTGCAACAGCTGGAGGCGCCCTGTTTGGGAGACACTGCCGTAGGGTAGTTTTGGTATTGGAGGCAAGTGTAATTCTTGCATCCGGGTCCGTCCCTATGCAACCTTTGGAGCCCTGTCGTATTTCAAGGAAACAGTTTAGGGCCACATATGGGTTATTTCCGTACTCGGGAGAAATTGTACTACAAATTTTGGGGGCATTTTCTCCTTTTACCCCTTATGAAAAGGAAAAGTTGGGGTCTACACCAGCATGTTAGTGTAAAAAAAATTTACACTAACATGCTGGTGTTGCCCTTTACTTTTCATTTTCACAAGAAGGAAAAGGAAAAAAAGACCCCAAAATTTGTAAAGCAAATTCTCCTGAGTACGGAGATACCCCATATGTGGGCATAAAATGCTCTGCAGGTGGACAACAAGGCTCAGGAGTGAGAGCACTATGTACATTTGAGGCCTAAATTAGTGATTTGCGCAGGGGTGGCTGATTTTACAGCGGTTCTGACATAAACACAAAAACATAAATACCCACATGTGACCCCTTTTTGGAAACTACACCCCTCACGGAATGTAACAAGGGGCATAGTGAGCCTGAACACCCCACAGGTGTTTGACGACTTTTCGTCTCTATAATGCTGGTGTTATCCCAAAAATAGGAAAAAAGCTTTTTCATGAAAATTTTTTAAATTACTGCTATACTTTGAAGCCCTCTAATGTCTTCAAAAAGTAAAAATAGGTTAATTTTATGAGGCCAACATGGAGCAGACATATTGTATTTGTGAATCAATATAAAAGTTATTGTAAATATCCATTTTCCTTACAAGCAGAGAGTTTTCGAAGTTCAAAAAATGCAAAATTTTCACAATTTTCTTGAAATTTTGTGATTTTTCACCAAGAAAGGATGCAAGTAACGACAAAAATTTACCGCTATGTTAAATTAGAATATGTCACGAAAAAACAATCTCGGAATCAGAATGATAACTAAAAGCATCAGAGTTATTAATGCATAAAGTGACGGTGGTCAGAATTGCAAAAAAGGGCTCAGTCCTTAAGGGGTTAAACCATGCGAGGGATCGGCTGAGCTGTATGAACAGTAGCCAGAGCCGACCATAGTGCCTACAGGACCAAGGAAAAATACATGTGGGGGGGGGGGGGGGGGTGTAGGGGAGGTTCTTCAGCCAGGTTCATTAGTTTATTGTAAATTTATTCTAATTGATGATCATATTTTCTGTCCAGTAGGAAAAAAGAAAGATATTAACCCTTTGTGTGCCACCAAGGGACGTAGCGGAAAATTTCAATGTGACGAATGTGGAAAAAATTTTACCACCAACTCAAGTCTCTTTACACACAGAAGAATTCACACAGGAGAGAAGCCGTACTCGTGTTCAGAATGCGGGAAATGTTTTATAAGGAAAACCCATCTTGTTATACACGAGAGAAGTCACACGGGAGAGAAGCCGTATCTGTGTCCCAGATGTGGAAAAGGTTTTACAAATAAATCTAATCTTGTCAGACACGAGCGGAGTCACACGGGAGAGAGGCCGTATTCATGTTCAGCATGTGGGAAATGTTTTACAAATAGAACTCATCTTGTTGTACATCAGAGAAGTCACACAGGAAAAAAGCCACATTAATGTTTTGTGTGCGGGACTTGTTTTAGAAGGAAATCAGATTTTGTAACTTATGAGAGAATTCACACACAAAAGAAGAGATCATGTTTTTGATTAAAATGGACAAACTGCCAAAAAAGGGAAAAAATTCTCTTCTCTGGTTATTCACATACATTATTTATATATATATATATATATATATATATATATATATATATATATATATATATATATATAGATAGGAGAAAGGATACAAGAGGGATACATGTAAGAGGCGGAGCCGGAGGGTAAATATAGAGGGAGGGGAGGCAGATACTTATATGGATGATTGATCTAGAGAGAAGTGTGGATGAAGTCAAGTAAAACGATGGACACCACTGCAAGGAACACGACAGAACAAATCTGCCAGCTCTGGTGTTTTTGTTCTTATGCTCCAGTGACTGAGCAGATGAACAAACAAACAACTAATGTGAAGATAGCCAAAAAGATTTTTACCAAATTACAGTGTTTGTTTTTTTAATTTTTATTTATTTTTTATATTTAACATAGAAACATAGAATGTGTCGGCAGATAAGAACCATTTGGACCAATAATCTGAATACTATCAATAGTCCCTGGCCCTATCTTATATGAAGGATAGCCTTATACCTATCTCTATCTTATATGAAGGATAACCTTATACCTATCCCTATATTATATGAAGGATATCCTTATACCTATCTCTATCTTATATGAAGGATAGCCTTAGACCTATCCCTATCTTATATGAAGGATAACCTTATACCTATCTCTATCTAATATGAAGGATAGCCTTATACCTATCTCTATCTTATATGAAGGATAGCCTTATACCTATCTCTATCTTATATGAAGGATAGCCTTATACCTATCTCTATCTTATATGAAGGATAACCTTATGCTTATCTCTATCTTATATGAAGGATAACCTTATACCTATCCCTATCTTATATGAAGGATAGCCTTATACCTATCTCTATCTTATATGAAGGATAGCCTTATACCTATCCCTATCTTATATGAAGGATATCCTTATACCTACCTCTATCTTATATGAAGGATAGCCTTATGCCTATCTCTATCTTATATGAAGGATAGCCTTATACCTATCTCTATCTTATATGAAGGATAGCCTTATACCTATCTCTATCTTATATGAAGGATAGCCTTATACCTATCCCTATCTTATATGAAGGATAACCTTATGCCTATCCCTGTCTTATATGAAGGATAGCCTTATACCTATCTCTATCTTATATGAAGGATAGCCTTATACCTATCTCTATCTTATATGAAGGATAGCCTTATGCCTATCTCTATCTTATATGAAGGATAGCCTTATACCTATCTCTATCTTATATGAAGGATAGCCTTATACCTATCTCTATCTTATATGAAGGATAGCCTTATACCTATCTCTATCTTATATGAAGGATAGCCTTATACCTATCCCTATCTTATATGAAGGATAGCCTTATACCTATCTCTATCTTATATGAAGGATAGCCTTATACCTATCCCTATCTTATATGAAGGATAGCCTTATACCTATCCCTATCTTATATGAAGGAGCCTTATACCTATCCCTATCTTATATGAAGGAGCCTTATACCTATCCCTATCTTATATGAAGGATAGCCTTATACCTATCCCTATCTTATATGAAGGAGCCTTATACCTATCCCTATCTTATATGAAGGATAGCCTTATGCTTATCTCTATCTTATATGAAGGATAACCTTATGCTTATCCCATGCATGTTTAAAGGGGTACTACGGTGAAAACCTTTTTTCTTTTAAATCAACTGGTGGCAGAAAGTTAAACATATTTGTAAATTACTTCTATTAAAAAATCTTAATCCTTCCTGTACTTATTAGCTGCTGAATACTACAGAGGAAATTCTTTTCTTTTTGGAATGCTCTCTGATGACATCACGAGCACAGTTCTCTCTGCTGACGTTATTATAATAATAACGTTTTAATAAGGTGTATCTGTAAAGGAGTGTGTGGTAAACAAGGCGGGGCCTCAACATGATGTCATGAGCCAAGGTGTATCTGTAAAGGAGTGTGTGCTAAACAAGGCGGGGCCTCAACATGATGTCATGAGCCAAGGCATATCTGTAAAGGGATGTGTGGTAAACAAGGCGGGGCCTCAACATGATGTCATGATCAACATGATGTCATGAGCCAAGGTGTATCTGTAAAGGGGTGTGTGGTAAACAAGGTGGGGCCTCAACATGATGTCATGAGCCAAGGTGTATCTGTAAAGGAGTGTGTGGTAAACAAGGCGGGGCCTCAACATGATGTCATGAGCCAAGGCATATCTGTAAAGGAGTGTGTGGTAAACAAGGCGGGGCCTCAATATGATGTCATGAGCCAAGGTGTATCTGTAAAGGGGTGTGTGGTAAACAAGGTGGGGCCTCAACATGATGTCATGACCCAAGGTGTATCTGTAAAGGAGTGTGTGGTAAACAAGGCGGGGCCTCAACATGATGTCATGAGCCAAGGTGTATCTGTAAAGGGGTGTGTGGTAAACAAGGCGTGGCCTCAACATGATGTCATGAGCCAAGGTTTATCTGTAAAGAGGTGTGTGGTAAACAAGGCGGGGCCTCAACATGATGTCATGAGCCAAGGCCTATCTGTAAAGAGGTGTGTGGTAAACAAGGCGTGGCCTCAACATGATGTCATGAGCCAAGGTGTATCTGTAAAGGGATGTGTAGTAAACAAGGCGGGGCCTCAACATGATGTCATGAGCCAAGGTGTATCTGTAAAGGGGTGTGTGGTAAACAAGGCGTGGCCTCAACATGATGTCATGAGCCAAGGTGTATCTGTAAAGAGATGTGTGGTAAACAAGGCGGGGCCTCAACATGATGTCATGAGCCAAGGCCTATCTGTAAAGGGGTGTGGTAAACAAGGCGGGGCCTCAATATGATGTCATGAGCCAGGACATATCTGTAAAGGGGTGTGTGGTAAACAAGGCGGGGCCTCAACATGATGTCATGAGCCAAGGCGTATCTGTAAAGGGGTGTGTGGTAAACAAGGCGGGGCCTCAACATGATGTCATGAGCCAAGGCCTATCTGTAAAGAGGTGTGTGGTAAACAAGGCGGGGCCTCAACATGATGTCATGAGCCAAGGTGTATCTGTAAAGGAGTGTGTGCTAAACAAGGCGGGGCCTCAACATGATGTCATGAGCCAAGGCATATCTGTAAAGGGATGTGTGGTAAACAAGGCGGGGCCTCAACATGATGTCATGATCAACATGATGTCATGAGCCAAGGTGTATCTGTAAAGGGGTGTGTGGTAAACAAGGTGGGGCCTCAACATGATGTCATGAGCCAAGGTGTATCTGTAAAGGAGTGTGTGGTAAACAAGGCGGGGCCTCAACATGATGTCATGAGCCAAGGCATATCTGTAAAGGAGTGTGTGGTAAACAAGGCGGGGCCTCAATATGATGTCATGAGCCAAGGTGTATCTGTAAAGGGGTGTGTGGTAAACAAGGTGGGGCCTCAACATGATGTCATGACCCAAGGTGTATCTGTAAAGGAGTGTGTGGTAAACAAGGCGGGGCCTCAACATGATGTCATGAGCCAAGGTGTATCTGTAAAGGGGTGTGTGGTAAACAAGGCGGGGCCTCAACATGATGTCATGAGCCAAGGCCTATCTGTAAAGAGGTGTGTGGTAAACAAGGCGTGGCCTCAACATGATGTCATGAGCCAAGGTGTATCTGTAAAGGGATGTGTAGTAAACAAGGCGGGGCCTCAACATGATGTCATGAGCCAAGGTGTATCTGTAAAGGGGTGTGTGGTAAACAAGGCGTGGCCTCAACATGATGTCATGAGCCAAGGTGTATCTGTAAAGAGATGTGTGGTAAACAAGGCGGGGCCTCAACATGATGTCATGAGCCAAGGCCTATCTGTAAAGGGGTGTGGTAAACAAGGCGGGGCCTCAATATGATGTCATGAGCCAGGACATATCTGTAAAGGGGTGTGTGGTAAACAAGGCGGGGCCTCAACATGATGTCATGAGCCAAGGCGTATCTGTAAAGGGGTGTGTGGTAAACAAGGCGGGGCCTCAACATGATGTCATGAGCTAAGGCCTATCTGTAAAGAGGTGTGTGGTAAACAAGGCGTGGCCTCAACATGATGTCATGAGCCAAGGCCTATCTGTAAAGAGGTGTGTGGTAAACAAGGCGTTGCCTCAACATGATGTCATGAGCCAAGGTGTATCTGTAAAGGGATGTGTAGTAAACAAGGCGTGGCCTCAACATGATGTCATGAGCCAAGGTGTATCTGTAAAGGGGTGTGTGGTAAACAAGGCGGGGCCTCAACATGATGTCATGAGCCAAGGCCTATCTGTAAAGAGGTGTGTGGTAAACAAGGCGGGGCCTCAACATGATGTCATGAGCCAAGGCCTATCTGTAAAGGGGTGTGGTAAACAAGGCGGGGCCTCAATATGATGTCATGAGCCAGGGCGTATCTGTAAAGGAGTGTGTGCTAAACAAGGCGGGGCCTCAACATGATGTCATGAGCCAAGGCATATCTGTAAAGGGGTGTGTGGTAAACAAGGTGGGGCCTCAATATGATGTCATGAGCCAAGGCGTATCTGTAAAGGGGTGTGGTAAACAAGGCGGGGCCTCAACATGATGTCATGAGCCAAGGTGTATCTGTAAAGGGGTGTGTGGTAAACAAGGCGGGGCCTCAACATGATGTCATGAGCCAAGGCTTCTCTGTAAAGGGGTGTGTGGTAAACAAGGCGGGGCCTCAACATGTCATGAGCCAAGGTGTATCTGTAAAGAGATGTGTGGTAAACAAGGTGGGGCCTCAACATGATGTCATGAGCCAAGGTTTATCTGTAAAGAGGTGTGTGGTAAACAAGGCGTGGCCTCAACATGATGTCATGAGCCAAGGTGTATCTGTAAAGGGGTGTGTGGTAAACAAGGCGTGGCCTCAACATGATGTCATGAGCCAAGGTGTATCTGTAAAGAGATGTGTGGTAAACAAGGCGGGGCCTCAACATGATGTCATGAGCCAAGGCCTATCTGTAAAGGGGTGTGGTAAACAAGGCGGGGCCTCAATATGATGTCATGAGCCAGGACGTATCTGTAAAGGGGTGTGTGGTAAACAAGGCGGGGCCTCAACATGATGTCATGAGCCAAGGCGTATCTGTAAAGAGGTGTGTGGTAAACAAGGCGGGGCCTCAACATGATGTCATGAGCCAAGGTGTATCTGTAAAGAGGTGTGTGGTAAACAAGGCGGGGCCTCAACATGATGTCATGAGCTAAGGCGCATATCTGTAAAGGAGTGTGTGGTAAACAAGGCGGGGCCTCAACATGATGTCATGAGTCAGGGCGTATCTGTAAAGGGGTGTGTGGTAAACAAGGCGGGGCCTCAACATGATGTCATGAGCCTTGTTTACCACACACCTCTTTACAGATACACCTTGGCTCATGACATCATGTTTAGGCCGTTAATAGTCTGACCAACTAAGTTCGCTCAGGCTAAGGGTTGGACAGACCTAATTTAACTTCCCGTGTCACTTAACCCCTTACTTATACCTTAGCCAGTAGAAATGGTCCTAACTCTGATCATCTCTCTGGGCATCTTGGAGTATACTGTTCTGAGGCAGGAGGGGGTGAGTGCTTTCCCGATCATGGCGTGCGGGTAAAACCACCGCCATGTGCGATTTCCAATAGTTGTGTGATGTTGCGGCAGCATTGGTAACATAATGGAGCTGGTATTGGACATCATCTCTGGACATGCGATGATCGCAACAAACACCCGCTCCCTCCTGTCTTGGAACAGTATACTTCTGAGACCACTGTGGAGCAGATGGGGTCTAGAGCTCTATGATGGCTCCGATACTGTATGTAAAGAAGTAGCAGCATGGAGGAGTTTATAGAGCAGTACTAATACTACAGTGAATCCAACATGGGGATGAGACGGTGATGCAGCAGTGCCTCTGTCTGGCTTTCCAGTTTTCTCCCTTTCCACTTGGAAAAAATGACCACTAGGGGTCTCCCTACCAGGCCGCAAGCCTTTTTTTTTTATTTTTTATAGATTTCAGACTCCTGCTGGAGTCCTAAATCTCAGACTGCAGCCGGGACACAGACAAGCTCAGCACTGCTCCCTGGGAGCAGTGCTGAGCTTGTCTGTGTCCCAGCTGCAGTCTGAGATTTAGGACTCCAGCAGGAGTCTGAAATCTATAAAAAAAAACTAAAAAAAAGGACTGATAGGGAGACCCCTAGTGGTCATTTATTCAAAGTGGAAAATGAAATAGAAAGAAGGATATTTTTTAATAACATGCAATTGTAAAGTTATTCTGCATATATTAATCTATAATATATAAAACCCTACCCTCTAAACTATGTGCATTGTTTTATGCCGAGTTGCATTTCGCTTTGCCCTCTTTATACTTGTTCATCGGCTGATTCCTATTACACAGTGTTTTTAATCTTTTTTTACTTGTGGTTTTGTAGGCTGTACACGTGTTTGTCACAGGAAAGCCAAATAAAGTTTATTGCCGTTTTATCGATGATAGTTTGTGGGAACCTCCTTATCTCTAGAACTTTCCAGAAAGTTCCAGTCTATACCGGTCATCCAGAGATGGACACTTCTGTCTGTTGCATTGTGGGGGTACAAATCATTGAAGGGGTATTTCATTGTCCCTAATGGCTTCCCTGCCCCCTCCATCCTGTTTGTGGCCAAAAATCGCCAAAGCGGATGAGTCATGCCTTTTGTGTAACGCTTATTGACATTAATGGGGTTTGCACAAATGGCGTCGCCCCGCAACCTACGCGGTTTACATAAATAGCATAACTAGAAGAGCTGCATCCATTAACGTCTACGGGATTTACACAAATTACATAACCCCTACTCTGTTGGATTTTGTCTTCCAAACCGCCAGCGGGGGCAGCAAACAGGCCAGAGGGGACCAGGGAGCCAATAGGGAAGATGGGATACCCCTTTAAAATCCTCAGTAAGCACAATACTGGTATAGCCATGTTATGGTGACAACACAGGTAAAGAGAAGACCGCGGAGCTAAAGATAGTCCACGGAAACTGGAGCGGCTAGTTTTAAGGAGATGAGTCAGACACTGACCTAGAACTCTTGTGAGGAGAACATAAAGTCACCAAATGACACTAAGGGAACATTCTCATCTCGATTCGCGCTTCGGTGCTACAGACCCCATTCAATCCCATGGCCCCGGGGGGGGGGGGGGGGGGGGGGGGGGGGTCAGCCAGTGTCTACTTTTGTCTACTATGTTTTTTAGTTTATCTGACTTTTGGATTGGACTGAAACTCGTATTCTGCTGTCGGAAACTGACCATAACATAGTCACGGACTGACTACCCCAGGGTCATAGGACTGAATGGGGTCAGAAACGTTGTCGACATTCAACTAAACATGATACGTTGTCACCGGGTCAGTAGGATTGTGGTGTTACCCTATATCTGAAAGTGATACCTAATTGGTATTAAAGAGCCAAAGGTGCGGGCAGAGGATCGGTACGAAGGTCAGGCTAGGTTGTGCTTTTTTTTTTTTTAAATAAAGATTTTTGAATTCTTAACCCCTTAAGGACTCAGACAATTTAATTTTTAAGTTTTCGTTTTTTCCTCCTCGCCTTCTAAAAATCATAGCTCCTTTTTGCATGACCGCTGTTTTTTGCGCGACCAGATGTATGGCGCAACCAAAAAACACTTTTTGTGGGGAAATTAAAAAGAAAAACGCAACTTTGCTAATTTTGGAAGGTTTCGTTTTCACACCGTACAATTTACGGTAAAAGTGACGTGTGTTCTTTATTCTGAGGGTCAATACGATTAAAAAGATCGCCATTATTATATACTTTTCTATTATTGTTGCGCTTAAAAAAAATCACAAACTTTTTAACCAAATTAGTACTTTTATAATCCCTTTTATTTTGATGACCTATAACTTTTAAATTTTTCCGTATAAGCGGCGGTATGAGGGCTCAATTTTTGCGCCGTGATCTGTATTTTTTTTTTATACCACATTTGCATATAAAAAACTTTTATTACATTTTTTATAATTTTTTTTAAATAAAATGTATTAAAAAAGTAGCAATTTTGTACTTTTTTTTTTTTACCTTCACGCCGTTCACCATACGGGATCATTAACATTTTATTTTAATAGTTCGGACATTTACGCACGCGGCGATACCAAATATGTCTATTAAATTAATTTTTTACGCTTTTTGGGGGTAAAATAGGAAAAAACGGACGTTTTACTTTTTTATTGGGGGGAGGGGATTTTTCACCTTTTTTTTACTTTAAATTTTACATTTTTTGACATTTTTTTTACACTTGAATAGTCCCCATAGGGGACTATTCATAGCAATACCATGATTGCTAATACTGATCTGTTCTATGTATAGGACATAGAACAGATCAGTATTATCGGTCATCTTCTAGTATTGTCTGCTCGATCACAGACCAGAGCAGGAGACGCCGGGAGCCGCACGGAGGAAGGAGAGGGGACCTCCGTGCGGCGTTCTGAATGATTGGATCCCCGCAGCAGCACTGCGGGCGATCCGATCATTCATTCAAATCGCGCACTGCCGCAGATGCCGGGATCTGTATTGATCCCGGCACCTGAGGGGTTAATGGCGGACGCCCGCGAGATCGCGGGCATCGGCCATTGCCGGCGGGTCCCTGGCTGCGATCAGCAGCCGGGATCAGCCACGCATGACACGGGCATCGCTCCGATGCCCCCGGTTATGTACAGGACGTAAATGTACGTCCTGGTGCGTTAAGTACCACTGCACCAGGACGTACATTTACGTCCTGCGTCCTTAAGGGGTTAAAGGGGTTCTCTGGTGTTCAGAACATTTTGTTTAGAGCACTCGGAGCCGGAGGCTGTGATCGTGATGTCACGGCCATGCCCCCTCGTGAAGTCACTCCATGCCCCCTCCATTCATGTCTATGGGAGGGGGCGTGTCAGTCCTCCCATAGACATGAATGGAGGGGGCGTGGCTGTGTCTCCACGACCACTGCCGCAGGGTCCCGCCGTTTCTTTAGATCATCAGGTGCTGCGGGAGATCCCCAGCAGCGGGACCCCCGCGATCAGACATCTTATCCTTTGGATAGGAGATAAGATGTCTAGCTGCGGAGTTCCCCTTTAAAGACTGGATTATGTAATAAAAGTGGCCAGGGAGTGAAGAGCAGGATCCTGGACTCTTCGTCATTGACACATTGTAAAGGGTTATACAAAGCTTTATTACACACATGGGCCTTATTACAGACTTTGGGCCTTTTTATACTATTTTGTTGTGAATTTTATTTTTATTTATTTTTTTAGAAATTGGAAATATATACGAAGAAATTCTACTGAGCTTCCTATTGGGTCTTGTTCTATGTTTAATAAAAAAAAAGAAAGAAAAGAAAAAACCACAACTGCATGGAAAACTACAGTAAAATGTTAAGCTAAATACAAATGTTAAAAATTTACTTTTTGTTTGTATGTTTTTTTTTTCTTAGTTTTTTCGTATTTTTGTTTAAATTTCCTTTTTGGTTTGAAAAAATAAATAACAAAATTCATCTTTTACCCCAACAGAAAATCCCAGTAAGAATTCTGAAGGAAACTTCATGATGTCCAAGAATTATAAAGTAGAAGATGGAGAGATCGTTCGTCAGCGCCCCTCAGTAGAAGACCTCCTAAGCCTTTTTCTACATCCAGGACATCGCAGTATTAATCGATCACGTGATAATCCCCTTGAGGAAACTTCTTCTGACCAATCACAGATCGGCACAAATACAGATCAGAAAAGCGGGAAAATGATTCAATGTGATGAATGTGGGAAAGAATTTACAAAAGGATCGAGTCTTTCTACACACAAAAGAGTTCACACGGGAGAGAAGCCGTATTCATGTCCAGAATGTGGGAAATGCTTTGCAAAGAAATCCCATCTTGTTACACACGAAAGAAGCCACACAGGAGAGAAGCCATATTCATGTTCAGAATGTGGGAAATCTTTTATAAGTAAATCAGACCGTGTTAGACATGAGAGAATTCATACAGGAGAGAAGCCATTTTCATGTTCAGAATGTGGGAAATGTTTCATTACCAAAGGCAAACTAACCGATCACAAGAGATGTCACACAGGAGAGAAGCCGTATTCGTGTTCTGAATGTGGGAAATGTTTTAATAGTAAAGGAAATCTGGTTAAACACGAGAGAATTCACACAGGAGAGAAGCCGTATTTATGTTCGGAATGCGGGAAATGTTTTGTACAGAAATCACAGCTGGTAATACATGCAAAAAGTCACACAGGGGAGAAGCCGTTTTCATGATCAGAATGTGGGAAATGTTTCCCACACAAGATTATTTTCAGAATGTGGAAAACGTTTAAGGGAAACTAATTTTGAACCTCAACAAGAAGAATTCTTATTATTCTGGTTTGGAATGTGGGAAATATTAATGCCTTTGATTATTCAGACATTGAACATTCGAGGAAGGGATCCCGCTACAGCAGTATAAACCCTATAACTACCCCGTTCAGTACTGACCACAGAATCTAAAGGATTGACGAGGAGGGGTCTCCCCTGCGCCTATCCGCAACTCCGCAATGAAATCACAGGGTCCCAATGGTTGTCATGGCAACAGGAGGCCAGCTTATGTACGGAAGTCCACACAGGCTGAATCTCGTATTCTGAATGTCGATGTAATACAGACAGTTCTGCTGCACTGTAGGAAAGACATACAGTATAGTAGAAATGGTAAAAACGATCAAAATAAAGGGTTTTTTAATTTTTAAAAAAAGTGTCTTTTCTTTTTTTTTTACAAAGCCCTTTTCCAATGAGGCCCAAAAATGAACAAAAAATAAGACCTAAACATAGGAGGTCCTAACGATGCTATAAAACGATAATGTTATTTATTCCACGTGGTGTACAACGTAAAAAATAAAAAGAAAGAATTGCAAATTTTTGGTACAAAAAGTGGAAAAAAAATATTGAAAAAGTGAAAATTTGTATCTCAAATATGATGTGAAAAAGATCGTCCTGCAAAAAATTAGCCTTGATGTGACGGGGTCAAACAAAAAATAAGGTACGTCTGTCGGTACACGGTAACCCCACGATTTTATTGGGTAATAAAAAAAAAACATAAAAATTGACATAAATTTGATATCGCCATAATCGTACCGACCCAAAGGATAAAGAGAATGTAATGTTCTCTCGTCCCGCCACCGGGACCCTCCGCAGCACCCGGCATTCGTCTAGATGCCCCCTCAATGCAAGCCTATGGGATGGGGCGTGACAGCTGTCAGCTGATGACTGCCGATCACGGGGCTGGAGTATTGTGACGTCACCCCCGCCCCCTCCCATAGACTTTCATAGCGGGGGCGGGGGTGACGTCACACGGGCGGAGTTGTGATGGCCATCTTGCCTCCTCCTATAGACTTGCATAGCCGGGGGTGATGTCACACAGGGTGGAGTCGTGGCGGCCGTCACGCCCCCTCCCATAGACTTGCATCACGACTCCGCCCCCGTATGATGTCACCCCCGCTATGCAAGTCTAAAGGAGGGGGCATGACAGCCGTCACAACTCTGCCCCCGTGTGACGTCAGCCCCCGCTATGCAAGTCTATGGGAGGGGGCGTGACAGCCGTCACAACTCCGCCCCGTGTGACGTCACCCCCTGCCCCCGCTATGCAAGTCTATGGGACTTGCATAGCTGGGGCGGGGTGTGATGTCACGATACTCCGTCCCCGTGGTCGCCACCCGGCTGTTTGTGAGCTGGCACCGCGGCGTGCAGCTCAAACAGGTGGGTGGCGAATACAAGATTGCGGGGGTCCCCAGAGGCGGGACATCTTATCCCCTATCCTTTGGGGACCAACCCCCCGGCCGCCCTATAGTGTTGGTAATCGGCTCTGCGACTGAGTACCTTTATCAGTACATAGAGTGGCTTTTAAAGCCTCTACCTGAATCCACGGTGTCTTATGTAAAAGACACTGGCGACTTATTGACACACTTGTAAGGGTTTCACTGTCAGGAGACTTTTCGACTCTCTTCCGTAGACGTTGACACCCGAATCCCTCGGCTGTTCAGGCTATCCGGGAGATTTTGACTGACAAGACTAAGGACTTCATAGACTTTGTGACCGAATCCTTCCTTTTCATCAGGAACGGTGACACCTGGTACAGGCAGGAGACCGGGACTGCCATGGGCACCCCGGTCTCCTGCACCCATGCAAATTTATTCCTTGCCTCCCTGGAACGCTGTTACGTATTCTCCCAGACTAATCCCTTTGTTACGAATATCAAGTTATTTCTCAGGTATGTCGACAACATCCTAATTCTTTTCGGATGGTCCAGAAGAGTTGTTCAGTGAGAATGTGTTCTTCACATCTGTATTTGGGGGTCTCCAACTTGACTTTTTAGATGTTAAATCGATAGCTAAGGGAACCACATTAATTTCACAAGGTTACCGAAAGAGTATAGCCTGCAATTCCCTGCTCCACTATACCAGTAGCTCCCATCCATGTAAAACACGGCCTTCCCTATTCTCAGCTTTTGCGACTTAGAAAGGTGAACAGTGACGACGCGACTTTTGTGACCCAAGCGTCTGACCTTGAGACGTTTTTTAGAATGACAGTATTGATCTAAGTTAATAGTCGAGCGTTTCGCTAAGGCTATGACAGTCCGCCGTTCTGACCTTTTAAGACCTAAAAAGAAACGTACACAGAAGCCAAAGAGGTTCATTTTCTCTTTAGCTAATTCCAACATGGATACCACCGTATTCATGTTGGAATTAGCTAAAGAGAAAATGAATTTCCCTCTCGTAACTTATAGAAAAACTATTATTCACTCTAAAATGTGATACCTTGTTACAGGCGACCAGGTTCTGCTGTCAATAGATGAGATTCCCGGGAGCCGCCCTACTAAGATATGTCATATCCCACAATTATTATATATGAAGGATTTTTATCATTATTTCGGTCTAGTAAAGACAAATAAGGATTTTATACATCACCCTATCGCCCGCTCATGTCTGTTTCTGACAGTCTCAATTTATTTATTGCCTGAAAAATCTTGACACCAGCTGCGAACCTGAAAAAAGACCCTCAAGACGAAAATCCTACGTGGTCACCAAGACCTTCAAGACGAGCATTCACCGTGGTCACCAATACCTTCAAGACGAAAATCCACCACGGTCACATGGACCTTCAAGACAAGCATCCACCGTGGTAACTTGCACCTTCAAAACGAGCGTCAGGGCCGGCGTTAGGACAGGGCAAACCAGGCAATTGCCGGTTGCTCAGTAGCGGATCAGCAGCGCGCTGCAGCCCGGCCGCGGCCACTTTTAATCAGTAACCAGTGGCAGGTCCTGCGGGCCCGGACACTTCTCCTGCTTTTTCTATTTTTCATATTTCCTTACCTGGCCGCGCTCGGCAGGCTAAGGTTATGCGGCGGGTCTTGTGAGCTGTGTAGATAGTATGATGAGTGGTGTCTCCTGCGGCTCCTCTGCACAGCGTCAGGGACGTCACTCCTCATTCCCTGCAACCGTGGCCGGACTGCTAAACTTAAGCAGGAAATGATGAGTGACATCCCTGACACTGTGCAGAGGAGCCGCAGGAGACGTCACTCGTCATACTATCTACACAGCTCACAAGACCCGCCGCATTACCTGAGTCTGCCGAGCGCAGCCAGGTAAGGAAATAGGAAAAACAGAAAAAGCAGGGGGAGAGGGGGGACTTGGGACTTAACTAATATGGGGGGAACTATACTGCCAACCTAATTGGGGGGGACTACAACCTAATGCGGAGGGAACTATACTACCAACCTAATGGGGGGGAACTACAACCTAATGTGGGGGGAATTATACTGCCAACCAAATGTGGGGGAACTACAACCTAATGTGGGGGGAACTATACTGCCAACCTAATGTGGGGGGAACTATACTGCCAACCTAATGTGGGGGGAACTATACTGTCAACCTAATGTGGGGGGAACTATACTGTCAACCTAATGTGGGGGAACTATACTGCCAACCTAATGTGGGGGAAACTATACTGCCAACCAAATGTGGGGGAACTACAACCTAATGTGGGGGGAATTATACTGCCAACCTAATGTGGGGGAACTACAACCTAATGTGGGGGGAATTATACTGCCAACCTAATGTGGGGGAACTACAACCTAATGTGGGGGGAATTATACTGCCAACCTAATGTGGGGGAACTAAAACCTAATGTGGGGGGAACTATACTGCCAACCTAATGTGGGGGAACTATACTGCCAACCTAATGTGGGGGGAACTATACTGCCAACCTAATGTGGGGGAACTATACTGCCAACCTAATGTGGGGGGAACTATACTGCCAAACAAATGTGGGGGAACTACAACCTAATGTGGGGGAAACTATACTGCCAACCTAATGTGGGGGAACTATACTGCCAACCTAATGTGGGGGAACTATGCTGCCTACCTAATGTTTATTTTTATGGTATTTGAAGTGACCAAAAATGTGCAAATCTGGTTAGTGCACTATTATGACTTTTGGGGCCCTTCTTTTGATTTTGCCGAGGGCCACGATAAGCCTAAAACCGGCCCTGACAAGCATCCACCGTGGTCACATGGACCTTCAAGACGAGCATTCACCGTGGTCACATGGACCTTCAAGACGAGCATTCACCGTGGTCACATGGACCTTCAAGACGAGCATTCACCGTGATCACATGGAACTTCAAGACGAGCATTCACCGTGGTCACATGGACCTTCAAGACGAGCATTCACCGTGGTCACCTGGACCTTCAAGATGAGCATTCACCGCAGTCACCTGGACCACCATTCACCGTTATTCATGAATAAACCTTCTGAGTTGCTGGTTTCCTAGACAAGAGTGAGGTACTTACCACCTCCTGCCTCAACAATGTGGACCGTTCAGGTTCAATGCCGCTAACTGATACTTAGGAAGATTCTGGTGCACCATTCCGGCTCGACACAGAAGATCTGAATTGTGTAGTCTACGCTCTATAGATTCCACGTGAGCCAAAACCATGCCGGTCTGGGCCAGAAGAAGAGGATCACGATGGCTCTGACCTCTACATCCCTGAACTTCTTCAGGACTCTCTGTATTAACAGAATTAGGGTAAGACATGAATGAAGATCCGGCTCCACCTCATAGACCGTCCACGGCTACTGGAAGATCCTCCCTCAAAAGAGAACAGATCAGGGGGTAACATTCTGTCGCCATGACAACCAGTGTTTGGGTCCCCCACTGGCTGTTTAATGAGGAAAATTTAACTCCCACTCCCCCTGCAAGATGGTGTTCTGGCTCAACCAGTCTTCAGTGACGCTAGACGTTCCTTTGATGTGAGTCCCACGGAAGCAAATAAGTATCTAGTCATCACTTACCCATATATTACCTTCCTTCCATCATAATGACCATTTACCTATTCCACTAGATGGCACTCTTACATATATTAAAGAATTGGCCACCATTCAGCTATTAAGAACAAAAGAATAGGTAATAATAGGGAACATAATCCTTCTCCCAGAAGATTTACTTTCTCCATGGCCAATTCCAATATGAACCAACAGGTGGTGAATGCCATTCGCCGCCATTGGTTCATAGTGGATGCTGACCCTGATTTGCATGAGATCACCCAACATCCACCCTTGATCACTTTTAGAAAAAATCAGACATTGGGTGATAAATTAAAGAAGAACTCTACAGGCCCTAGTACATCTGGGTCTTCCTGGCTAACTAAGAATGATTTAAAAGGAAACTTTGCCTGCAGATCCTGTCCTCACTGCTCCCGCATGTCTACAGGTAGAAATCTTAGGGTAAGGGGCATTGACATATGCGTCAACCAGCTAATTACGTGCAGATCTACATTTGTAGTTTACGTGCTGACCTGCCCTTGTGGCCTTATGTGGGCAAGACGACCAAACAGCTCCAGACCAGGTACCGGCAGCATGTTCGCTCCGTCCGGACCGCGTCTGGGGCTCCCGGCCTGATTTCCCACATGAGACATTCACACAATGGAGACTGCGCTGAATTAAGTTTTACAGGCCTTGAAAGAGTGATGCCCCCGAAGTATGACGGCGATCGGAGTAATATACTCCTACAGAAAGAGGCAAATCAGGAGCCACCAGCAAACCAGGCCTCAATGATAGAAATGAATATAGTCCTTTTTTGCATTGATTCACTGTTTCTACGTTGTTTGTAATGCATCTTCTGCTTATGCTATTTTAAGTCACATGTTGTTTGGTCACATGACTCTCTTTACATCACGTGACTGTTTTGTTTGTACCAGGTTGCATGGCAACTGTGCACGCCGCCCCTATGGATAGGGAAGTCACGCGCACAGCCGTCATTCCGGCTAGAGGAAGTGCGTATACCGTCCCGGCTTCACCACCCACCTCCCCGGCCTGCCATCTGTAATACCCTCTCCGTTATGGAATAAACCTACTGAACGCGGTGAGTGCCGTCTCCTGTCTTGCTTCTTTTGTTCCTTGTGGCTTAAAGTTTTGGATGGAGCACCTCTGCTGTAGGCTTGTCTGTGTCGGCTTTGTGTCCATCTGTCCACGCTGTGTCTGCCATTTAGCCCTGTAGTGCCGGTCCTTGTCCCTCCTTGCATATTCAGCGATTAAAGTGTTAAACTTTTTAAGACTAACTGACTTCCCAACCCATCCATAGTGGAGCCATTAAATTATGTGATAAGGACGATACCTCCCACAATTATACCGGCAGTCGGCTTGTCCTCTATCATTGATGCAGTCGGCTCGTCCTCTATCATTGAGGCAGTCGGCTCGTCCTCTATCATTGGGGCAGTCAGCTCGTCCTCTATCATTGGGGCAGTCGGCTCGTCCTCTATCATTGATGCAGTCGGCTCGTCCTCTATCATTGGGGCAGTCGGCTCGTCCTCTATCATTGGGGCAGTCGGCTCGTCCTCTATCATTGATGCAGTCGGCTCGTCCTCTATCATTGATGCAGTCGGCTCGTCCTCTATCATTGGGGCAGTCGGCTCGTCCTCTATCATTGGGGCAGTCGGCTCGTCCTCTATCATTGGGGCAGTCGGCTCGTCCTCTATCATTGATGCAGTCGGCTCGTCCTCTATCATTGATGCAGTCGGCTCGTCCTTTATCATCGGGGCAGTCGGCTCGTCCTCTATCATTGATGCAGTCGGCTCGTCCTCTAACATTGATGCAGTCGGCTCGTCCTCTAACATTGATGCAGTCGGCTCGTCCTCTATCATTGATGCAGTTGGCTCGACCCCTATCATTGGAGCAGTCGGCTCGTCCTCTATCATTGAGGCAGTCGGCTCGTCCTCTATCATCGGGGCAGTCGGCTCGTCCTCTATCATTGATGCAGTCGGCTCGTCCTCTATCATTGGGGCAGTCGGCTCGTCCTCTATCATTGGGGCAGTCGGCTCGTCCTCTATCATTGATGCAGTCGGCTCGTCCTCTATCATTGATGCAGTCGGCTCGTCCTCTATTATTGATGCAGTCGGCTCGTCCCCTATCATTGGGGCAGTCGGCTCGTCCTCTATCATTGAGGCAGTCGGCTCGTCCCCTATAATTGAGGCAGTCGGCTCGTCCTCTATCATTGATGCAGTCGGCTCGTCCTTTATCATCGGGGCAGTCGGCTCGTCCTCTATCATTGGGGCAGTCGGCTCGTCCTCTATCATTGATGCAGTCGGCTCGTCCTCTATCATTGATGCAGTCGGCTTGTCCTCTATCATTGATGCAGTCGGCTCGTCTTCTATCATTGAGGCAGTCGGCTCGTCCCCAATAATTGAGGCAGTCGGCTCGTCCTCTATCATTGATGCAGTCGGCTCGTCCTCTATTATTGATGCAGTCGGCTCGTCCCCTATCATTGGGGCAGTCGGCTCGTCCTCTATCATTGGGGCAGTCTACTCGTCCTCTATCATTGATGCAGTCGGCTCGTCCTCTATCATTGGGGCAGTCGGCTCGTCCTCTATCATTGATGCAGTCGGCTCGTCCTCTATCATTGATGCCGTCGGCTCGTCCTCTATCATTGATGCAGTCGGCTCGTCCTCTATCATTGATGCCGTCGGCCCGTCCTCTATTATTGAGGCAGTCGGCTCATCCTCTATCATTGTTGCAGTCGGCTCGTCCTTTATCATTGTTGCAGTCGGCTCGTCCTCTATCATTGATGAGTAGGCTCGTCCTCTATCATTGGGGCAGTCGGCCCGTCCTCTATCATTGATGCAGTCGGCTCGTCCTCTATCATTGATGCAGTCGGCTCGTCCTCTATCATTGGGGCAGTCGGCTCGTCCTCTATCATTGATGCAGTCGGCTCGTCCTCTATCATTGATGCCGTCGGCTCGTCCTCTATCATTGATGCCGTCGGCTCGTCCTCTATCATTGATGCAGTCGGCTCGTCCTCTATCATTGATGCCGTCGGCCCGTCCTCTATCATTGATGCCGTCGGCTCGTCCTCTATCATTGATGCAGTCGGCTCGTCCTCTATCATTGGGGCAGTCGGCTCGTTCTCTATCATTGATGCAGTCGGCTCGTCCTCTATCATTGATGCCGTCGGCTCGTCCTCTATCATTGATGCCGTCGGCTCGTCCTCTATCATTGATGCCGTCGGCTCGTCCTCTATCATTGATGCAGTCGGCGCGTCCCCTATAATTGAGGCAGTCAGCTCGTCCTCTATCATTCATGCAGTTTGCTTGATCTGTATCTAATCATTATGGACATCACTCAAATATATGAGAACCCTTAGTGCTGCAGGAGTCTCCTCTCCATGATGTATCTAATCTGTATCTAAGCATTATAGGACATCACACAAATATATGAGAAGCCTTAGTGTACAGGAGTCTTCTCTCCATGATGTATCTAATCTGTATCTAATCATTATGGGACATCACACAAATATATGAGAACCCTTAGTGTACAGGAGTCTCCTCTCCATGATGTATCTAATCTGTATCTAATCATTATGGACATCACACAAATATATGAGAACCCTTAGTGTACAGGAGTCTCCTCTCCATGATGTATCTAATCTGTCTCTAATCATTATGGGACATCACACAAATATATGAGAACCCTTAGTGTACAGGAGTCTCCTCTCCATGATGTATCTAATCTGTATCTAATCATTATGGACATCACACAAATGTATGAGAACCCCTAGTGTACAGGAGTCTCCTCTCCATGATATATCTAATCTGTATCTAATCATTATGGGACATCACACAAATGTATGAGAACCCCTAGTGTACAGAAGTCTCCCCTCCATGATGTATCTAATCTGTATCTAATCATTATGGACATCACACAAATATATGAGAACCCTTAGTGTACAGGAGTCTCCTCTCCATGATGTATCTAATCTGTATCTAATCATCATGGACATCACACAAATATATGAGAACCCTTAGTGTACAGGAATCTCCTCTCCATGATGTATCTAATCTGTATCTAATCATCATGGACATCACACAAATATATGAGAACCCTTAGTGTACAGGAATCTCCTCTCCATGATGTATCTAATCTGTATCTAATCATTATGCGCTGTAGACATCACACAAGTAATGAAATTCCTTACAATTCAATCCTTTATTTAGAAGATAATAAAATACACTCGAGCAGCATGAATAGACAGGAAAAGACTGACGGGTTTCGGGTGCACAGTGGTCTTAGTCAGCGTCTACATATGAACATAGGCTAATGGTAAAACCTTCCTGACAATCACAAATGACTTCACCTGACTATAGGCTGAACTATATCCCCAGCACATTAGGGGTTAATCATCAGGAAGGAGTTTGTGTATATAGATATATAGCACATAATGATAATACAGGCGTCTTCCTACAACTTTACATCACAGACTAGAAGGAACAAAGATGAATATTCAAGAGACGTCTACTGCAAACTAAGTGTATAAAGCTGTAAGATGTGAGGAGTTCACACGTATCGCACTCATCTCCCCTCACAGGTGTGCAAACACACCCACACACCAGGAACGGGACGATTATTACTACAAATCACCCCGGGGTTATATAGGGATCGGACCCTCCATCTCCCTATACAATCCCTGACCCTAAAGAATCATCGGAAACCCCTAATATAATGCTATCATCTTGTATTATAGACTCCGCCCTCCTATGCTTTATAGCATTAGAACTGATGGGCTGTGGGCGGTCCCAGGGGTGTAAATACTTTCCCACATTCCAAACAAGAACCTGGTTTATCCTCTGTGATAGGATATCCTCGTCATTTCACCCAATCATAAAATTACTATGGCTTCTCTCCTGTGTGAATTCTCTCATGGGTAACAAGATGTGATTTCCTATTAAAACATTTCCCACATTCTGAACATGAAAATGGCTTCTCTCCTGTGTGAATTCTCTCATGTATAACAAGATTTGATGTAGATGTAAAACATTTCCCACATTCTGAACATGAATATGGCTTTTCTCCTGAGTGACATCTCTCATGTAGAACAAGATTTGATGTAGATGTAAAACATTTCCCACATTCTGAACATGAATATGGCTTCTCTCCTGTGTGAATTCTCTCATGTATAACAAGATTTGATGTAGATGTAAAACATTTCCCACATTCTGAACATGAATATGGCTTTTCTCCTGTGTGACTTCTCTCATGTAGAACAAGCTGATTTAGTTGTAAAACATTTTCCACATTCTGAACATGAATATGGCTTTTCTCCTGTGTGACTTCTCTGATGTAGAACAAGCTCTGATTTAGATTTAAACCATTTTCCACATTCTGAACATGAAAATGGCTTCTCTCCTGTGTGAATTCTTTCATGTAGAACAAGATATGTTTTAGTTGTAAAACATTTTCCACATTCTGAACATAAACATGGCTTCTCTCCTGTGTAAATTCTTTCATGTAGAACAAGCGTTGATTTAGTTGTAAAACATTTTCCACATTCTGAACATGAATGTGGCTTCTCTCCTGTGTGAATTCTTTCATGTAGAACCAGCGCTGATTTAGTTGTAAAACTTTTTCCACATTCTGAACATGAATATGGCTTCTCTCCTGTGTGAATTTGCTCATGTATAAAAAGATTTGATGCAGTGTTAAAACGTTTCCCACATTCTGAACATGAATATTGATTTTCTTCTCTGTGACTTCTCTGATGTAGAACAAGCTCTGATTTAGATTTAAACCATTTTCCACATTCTGAACACGAATATGGCTTCTCTCCTGTGTGAATTCTCTTATGTGTAACCGTTTCGATTTCTTTATAAAACATTTCCCACATTCTGAGCATGAATATGGCTTAACTCCTGTGTGAATTCTCTCATGTATAACAAGATCTGTTTTCCTTATAAAATATTTCCCACCTTCTGAACATGAATATCGCTTCTCTCCTGTGTGAATTCTCTTATGTGTAACAAGGTTTGATCCACTTGTAAAACATTTTCCACATTCTGAACATGAATATGGCTTCTCTCCTGTGTGAATTCTCTTATGTGTAACAAGATGTGATTTATGGTTAAAACATTTCCCACATTCTGAACATGAATATGGCTTCTCTCCTGTGTGAATTCTCTCATGTATAAAAAGATTTGATACAGTTTTAAAACGTTTCCCACATTCTGAACATGAATATTGATTTTCTCCTGTGTGACTTCTCTGATGTCGAACAAGCTCCCATTTAGATTTAAAGCATTTCCCACATTCTGAACATGAATACGGCTTCTCTCCTGTGTGAATTCTCTTATGTGTAACAAGATATGATTGATGGTTAAAACATTTCCCACATTCTGAACATGAATATGGCTTCTCTCCTGTGTGACCTCTCTGATGAAGAACAAGCTGATTTAGATTTAAACAATTTTTCACATTCTGAGCATGAATATGGCTTCTCTCCTGTGTGACTTCTCTTATGTGTAACAAGATTTGATTTCTGTGTAAAACATTTCCCACATTCTGCACATTTATACAGCTTCTCTCCTGTGTGAGTTCTCTGATGTACAACAAGATATTGTTTAGTTGTAAAACATTTCCCACATTCTGAACATGAAAATAGATTCTCTCCTGTGTGACTTCTCTGATGTAAAACAAGATGTGATTTAGTTGTAAAACATTTCTCACATTCTGAGCAGGAATATGGCTTCTCTCCTGTGTGAATTCTTCTGTGTGTAATAAGAGATGATCTGCTTGTAAACTCTTTCCCACATTCTGAGCATGAATATGGCTTCTCTTTTGTGTGAATTCTCACATGTACAACAAGATTTGATGCAATTGTAAAACGTTTCCCACATTCTGAACATGAATATGGCTTTTCTCCTGTGTGACAACTCTCATGTATAACAAGTTGTGATTTGCGTTTTACAGCATTTCTCACATTCTGAACATGAAAATGGATTCTCTCCTGTGTGAGTTCGCCTATGTGTAATGAGAGCTGATCTATGTGTAAAACATTTCCCACATTCTGAACATGAATGTGACTTTTCTCCTGTGTGAATTCTCCTATGACTTTTAAGAGTTGATTTACCTGCAAAACATTTCCCACATTCTGAACACGGATATGGCTTTCTTCTTTCATGACTTAGTTTGTGTTTAATAAGACCTAAACTATTTCTGAAATATTTTCCACATTCATCACAGTGAAAACCTTTCCTCCCTTTCTTCTCTGTCCTTGTGGTAACAATGTGTGGTTGGTCAGGAGAAGGTTCCTGATGATCAGGGGGATTATTATAGGATAGATCTGGATGGACATTAGGGGTAAGGAGGTCTTCTCCTGAGGAGCGCTCCATGATCTCTCCATCTTCTCCTGAGGAGCGCTCCATGATCTCTCCATCTTCTCCTGAGCAGCGCTCTATGATCTCTCCATCTTCTCCTGAGGGGCGCTCCATGATCTCTCCATCTTGTCCTGAGGAGCGCTCCATGATCTCTCCATCTTCTCCTGAGGAGCGCTCCATGATCTCTCCATCTTCTCCTGAGGAGCGCTCCATGATCTTTCCATCTTCTCCTGAGGAGCGCTCCATGATCTCTCCATCTTCTCCTGAGGAGCGCTCCATGATCTCTCCATCTTCTCCTGAGGAGCGCTCCATGATCTCTCCATCTTCTCCTGAGGAGCGCTCCATGATCTCTCCCTCTTCTCCTGAGCAGCGCTCCATGATCTCTCCATCTTGTCCTGAGCAGCGCTCCATGATCTCTCCATCTTCTCCTGAGCAGCGCTTCATGATCTCTGATGTTTCCTTCTTTCTGGGATTTCCTGTTGGGATAAGATGGATTTAGTTAATTAGTAAGATGAATATGTAAATCAGCTCATTATGTTGCGCCGTTCCTGGTGACGTTCCCTTACAATCAGTATAAAGTAATTATACCGGACAAAGAAGGTAAATTCCTCGGTAAGTTCCGTAAATATAAACGTTCCGGTCTGACACGTTCCGCTCTTATGGTTCCGCCTACTTCTTCTAGTTCAATGAATAAAGACATTTTCTATTTTACGGATCTTGCGGAGGAATTTATCATCTTCGTCCCCGAGGAGTGTGCGCCCGCACCCTGGAGTGTTCCGGAATCACCGTTGCTGGAAATGACTGCACTACCAGAGGGGGCGCTCTCCTGGATTTGTTATTAATTTCTATTAAATCAGGAAACAGAAGAAAAAGTAACATCAGAGAGAAAAGACGGAAAATCACCGCAAAACCGGCGCCACGGAACATCTTTCAGGTACAGATAGAGCTCGGATACACACAACTCGGATACACGGTGCGGATTGTCATGGGAATAATAACACTGTTCTACAGGCAAAAAGTTGTGAGCATGGAAACAACCGTTCTTACATAATTTTGGAGGGGTAAAACGAAAATAACCTAAATGTATATTGGCTCTAGTTTCCATGATATAAGTAACCAAGTAATGACGTAAGGTTTATAAAATGCAACTTACACCATAGATGACATCGTCAGTAGAGATGAGCGAACTTTTCAAAAATTCGATTCGGCCGATTCGCCGAATTTTCCGAAAAAGTTTGTCTCTATCCGAATTTTTTCGCAGCGAATCTATATTAAAAAATGGCTATTTCTAGCCTACATACAGCCTCTATAGGGGTATAGAACACTTTGCTGTGTCCAGTGCTGGGGTAGTGAAATAATACTGTTATTCAGAATAACATGCAGATTACCGACATCGCTCTTAGAATCACTGCCGCACAGCAGCACAATGACAGAGCCTGGTGGTGGCATCAGTGTCAGGAGACCATATAGTGACTGAATGACACAGCGTGGAGGTGATGGCAGCATGAGGAGACCATATAGTGGATGAATGACACAGCCTGGAGGTGTTGGCAGCATGAGGAGACCATATAGTGGCTGAATGACACAGCGTGGAGGTGTTGGCAGCATGAGGAGACCATATAGTGACTGAATGACACAGTGTGGAGGTGTTGGCAGCATGAGGAGACCATATAGTGACTGAATGACACAGTGTGGAGGTGTTGGCAGCATGAGGAGACCATATAGTGACTGAATGACACAGCGTGGAGGTGTTGGCAGCATGAGGAGACCATATAGTGACTGAATGACACAGCGTGGAGGTGTTGGCAGCATGAGGAGACCATATAGTGGATGAATGACACAGTGTGGAGGTGTTGGTAGCATGAGGACACCATATAGTGGCTGAATGACACAGCGTGGAGGTGTTGGCAGCATGAGGAGACCATATAGTGGCTGAATGACATAGCGTGGAGGTGTTGGCAGCATGAGGAGACCATATAGTGGCTGAATGACATAGCGTGGAGGTGTTGGCAGCATGAGGAGACCATATAGTGGCTGAATGACACAGCCTGGAAGTGTTGGCAGCATGAGGAGACCATATAGTGGATGAGTGACACAGCCTGGAGGTGTTGGCAGCATGAGGAGACCATATAGTGGCTGAGTGACACAGTGTGGAGGTGTTGGCAGCATGAGGAGACCATATAGTGACTGAATGACACAGCGTGGAGGTGTTGGCAGCATGAGGAGACCATATAGTGACTGAATGACACAGCGTGGAGGTGTTGGCAGCATGAGGAGACCATATAGTGGCTGAATGACACAGCGTGGAGGTGTTGGCAGCATGAGGAGACCATATAGTGGCTGAATGACACAGCGTGGAGGTGTTGGCAGCATGAGGAGACCATATAGTGACTGAATGACACAGCGTGGAGGTGTTGGCAGCATGAGGAGACCATATAGTGGCTGAATGACACAGCGTGGAGGTGTTGGCAGCATGAGGAGACCATATAGTGGCTGAATGACACAGCGTGGAGGTGTTGGCAGCATGAGGAGACCATATAGTGGCTGAATGACACAGCGTGGAGGTGTTGGCAGCATGAGGAGACCATATAGTGGCTGAATGACATAGCGTGGAGGTGTTGGCAGCATGAGGAGACCATATAGTGGCTGAATGACACAGCGTGGAGGTGTTGGCAGCATGAGGAGACCATATAGTGGCTGAATGACATAGCGTGGAGGTGTTGGCAGCATGAGGAGACCATATAGTGGCTGAATGACACAGCGTGGAGGTGTTGGCAGCATGAGGAGATCATATAGTGGCTGAATGACACAGCGTGGAGGTGTTGGCAGCATGAGGAGACCATATAGTGGATGAATGACACAGCGTGGAGGTGTTGGTAGCATGAGGAGACCATATAGTGACTGAATGACACAGCGTGGAGGTGTTGGCAGCATGAGGAGACCATATAGTGGATGAATGACACAGCGTGGAGGTGTTGGCAGCATGAGGAGACCATATAGTGACTGAATGACACAGCGTGGAGGTGTTGGCAGCATGAGGAGACCATATAGTGACTGAATGACACAGCGTGGAGGTGTTGGCAGCATGAGGAGACCATATAGTGACTGAATGACACAGTGTGGAGGTGTTGGCAGCATGAGGAGACCATATAGTGGCTGAATGACACAGCGTGGAGGTGTTGGCAGCATGAGGAGACCATATAGTGACTGAATGACATAGCGTGGAGGTGTTGGCAGCTTGAGGAGACCATATAGTGGTTGAATGGCACAGCCCGGAGTTGCCAGCAGCATGAGCAGGCACTAGGCCTTCACAATCCCTAAGATTAAAAGATGAATTAAGAAATTTAAACCGAAGATTTTGGATAGCAGGTGCTACCTATGAGAAAATTTGAATTTCCTAGACCCAGGCCCAGCAGCGGCATCAGTAAACCATATATTGCTTGAATGACACAGTCTGGAGTTGGCTGATGCACGAGTACACACCAGGGCTTCACAATTCCCTCCAAAAAACACAACAATTTTAGAAATATTTTAAAAAGATTTTGGATAGCGCGTGCTACCTATAAGAAAATTTGAAATTCCCAGACCCAGGCCCAGCAGCGCCATAATTTTTTTGATTTGAAATTTAAATCAAACTTTGAGTGTCCCGGACCCCAGTGTGTGGGTACGAAGGACCAAATATAACAAGCCCCCACAGTGCTCATGTGGCCGTGAGATGTAGGCGCAACGTCTCCATTGCCCTGACCGGCCATTGTTTCCAAGACTTTTCGCCAAGGCAAACCATGTGAAGAACAGCGCGACACCGCCGTGCCCTACACACATGGTACAATGAAGGGCCACCGAGATTTGGACGTGCAGTGGAGGCCGAGGACACAGTGGAGGATGAGGAGGCGGCGTTGCACACTTTAACAGGACCAACTGCCTGAGAGCGAGAGCGTGGAGGAGGAAGCGGTGTGACCTGTCCAAGTTGCTGTTGTGGCTGTGCAGGAACCATATTTACCCAGTGGGCCGTAAAAGACAAGATTGTCCCTGCCCGTAGTTACAGGTCCACATGTCGGGGCAGCCGTGCACTTTTGAACTCACCGAGAGGCACAATGACTGGCCCACCTTCTCTTGTACTAACTTATGCAGGGCTGGTACTGCCTTCTTCGCAAAGAAATGACGGCTTGGGACTCTCCACCTTGGCTCGGCACAAGCCATCAATTCTCTGAAAGGTGCAGAGTCCACAAGTTGAAAAGGGAGGGACTGCAACACCAGCAACTTGGACAAGAGCACATTCAACTTCTGCGCCGTTGGATGAGTGGGCACATACGGTTGACTCTTGGACATGGTTTCGCCGATGGATTGTTGGCGGAATGGCTGACTACAAGTAGGAGGAGCATCTGGAGCGACAGAAGGAGGGTTAGACACACAGCTCCCTTCGGCTGAGGTGGTGGAGCCTTGGCTGGATGAAGGAGGGAGCGGATGGCCACTGGGTGATGCAGCAGGCTGGACCACTACATCGGAGCCACGGTTCTCCCAGGCTGCTTTATGGTGGCGAAGCATGTGTTGACGCAGGGCCGTGGTGCCGACATTGGGACCCTGGCCACGCTTCACCTTCTGCCGACAGATCTTGCATGTGGCTACGTGAACCTCCTACGGATGCTTGATGAAAAACTTCCACACCAACGAGTAGCTGATTTTCCCACCCGCAGTCCAGACTAATTGACTGCTACTGGCACCGTCTCCAGGAACCCCTGTTCCACTACCTCCCGGAAAGGTAGGCTGCCGCGAAGCAGGTGGTCTCCCCCGGGCACGTTTGGCTCCTGAATTTCCACTACTGCAACCACCACGCTGACTGCCAACCGTGCTACCGCCTTGCTGCCTCAAGGGCAACCTGCAACTCTTCTCCTGATGATGATGAAGCCCCTTCTGCACCCGGCTCCTAATTGCGATCGGCTTCATCATCATCCACAGGTGTGTGCACATCACTGATGTCCTCCTCAGGTTCCCCAACAGTGTCTGCTTCAGGACCCTGAACACTTGCAACACTGCCACCCATGTCACTCTCCGCATCACTACTTAGCCACCTAGCGGAGGAAGCGGCGCATGTCTCCTCCTCTTCTTGGCTGTCCAGTAGCTGCTGACTGTCCTCTATTAGATCGTCCTCAGTAAATAGTGGAGCTGAACCCACAGCATAAGATACTTCTCTAGGAGAGGGAACAGCATAGGACAAAGGCAATGGGAGGACGGGGACTGCTCCTGGGCCATGCCAACTGAGGGTTGTGTCTAAGGAACCCACCGACTGGTGTCAGATGTCACTTGTGATGATGTGGATGAGCGTGTTAACCAATCGATGACGGCAGATGGGTTGCTGGTGGAGACACAACCTCTGGCTGATAATGGGAGCTCAGGCCTCTCGCTGCGACTCCTGCTGCCACTCGCTGCGACTCCTGCTGCCACTCGCCCCAAGTCTGCTGCCAACTCTGCCTCAAGTATTTAGGCCTCTGCCACTTCTCTGTGAACGTCCTGGCACTTCTCTGCCTGACAAACTTAGTGCGTATATGAGGGTATTACAATACGCTACACTACTCTTTAAACAGTATTTGTCTAGAACAGCAGCAGGTGATTACTTACGGCTATCCTTTCACAGTATGTAGGCCCTTGACAGATTAACAGGTACAAGATGGTACAATACTTGGATGTGCGTATGCGGTATGCACTGATGAGGGCAGTAATATGCGCAACAGTACACAGAAAAAATTAGCATTTTTTAAAAACACCAGCCGGTGATTACTTTTGCCAGGAGTCAGGACTTTCCCTGTATGTAGACTTGTTACAGATACAGAATAGTAGACCGCTTGGATGTAGTCATGTGTTATGCACGTATGAGGGCAGACTAATGCACTACAGTCCGCTGAAAAAACTTATTTGTGAACAGCAGCAGGACCCAACAGTGCAGCACCACAAAAAAATATATAGGGATTAAACCCTAAATTGCACTCTGTCACACAATTTTGAGCAGCAGAAGATTTGTGGAGAAAAATAAACTCAATTGGGCTGAGAAATGAGGAGATAAGATGGTGGATAAAGTTGAGGCAGCTTGGAGATGTGTATGAGGCAGCTGACAGCTATCTGCCCCTCTCTGCTGCAATGCTCTATAACGGGAATAGGAGGTTTAGCAATCAATGATCCTTCTCAGAGTAACAGCACAGCACTCTGCACTCCTGCCTTTCCCTAATGCTGATGTGACTAGCAGTTGTAGTGTAACGCTGTGGTATGAGCTATTCACACACACACAGTCCCGTCCTCTCTATCTGACTGCATAGATGAAATGAAGAGAGGCAAGATGGCTGCCGATTATATAAGGGCTATGACATCACAGGGGTCAGTGAACACTGATAGGCTGCATCTCACATGTGGTTCAGGGTCAGCCCGCCTACCTTCATTCCCGCCCTCCCATAATCCCCTGCCCCATGTACTCACATGTGGATCCGCCATCTTAGGTCTCCAATAGCCTGGAACGCTGTAAAATGGAGTTTAATGAAGCGATTCGCGCGATCGAATCACGGCAATATTCGTATTCATTGCAAATCAAATTTTTCATTAAATTCGTAACGAATTCGGGTTCGTCAACTTCGCTCATCTCTAATTGTCAGTATTGGTGAAAACCTTGCTCTCCCGTATCCCAGACTCCGCCCCCTCTGCGGTTTTCAGTTCGGTCCAAAAATCGGAAACGGGGCCAAAATGAGCCGACCGGAGTCACTATGTGACTCCGGTCTGTTTATTTTGGCCCCGTTCCCAGTTTTCACTCCCCCCAGCCGGATCCGGTTCTGGTAGTTAGTAAACGCAGTGTGAACCCTAAACTCGCCAAGCAACAGATCCTGTGACTTTTATAGAATTTGGGGAGGTAATATTAGCTAATATTGCAGCATCTTGGTACGCTTGGCGGTTTTCTATTGGTCACCAATACTGACTATGTCATCTATGGTGTAAGTTGCATTTTATAAACCTTACGTCATTACTTGGTTACTTATATCATGGAAACTAGAGCCAATATACATTTAGGTTATTTTCGTTTTTAACCCTCTTTTACAAATTCCCATCTGGGACTAATGATCCCCAACTAGGGAACCCCCTAAATTCTATTATTTAAAACTTCACTTTATTAGTTCCTCTTCAAAAAGTCCCCTACGTTTTGCCGGCTGTGACCGGCTTTATCAAGGGTCAGGGTGTATATTTTCGTTTTTAAGCCCTCCAAAATTATGTAAGAACAGCTGTTTTTATGCTCGCAACTTTTTACCTGTAGAACGGTGTTATTGACCTATTACCTGTACAGTGGTCCCTCAACATACGATGGTAATTTGTTCCAAACGAGCCATCGTTTGTCGAATCCATCGTATGTTGAGGGATTCGTGCAATGTAAAGTGTAGGAAGCTGTACTCACCTGTCCCCGCCGCTCAAGATGGTGTCCCCGGGCCTCCGCTGGGCTCTCCGCTGTCTTCTCCGGTCCTCCGCTGTCTTCCGCAAGGCCTTACTGGGCCTACGTAGCGACGTCATTACGCCGCTGCGTACGCCATTCCTATTGGATGACGTGCGCAGCAGCGTATTGACGTCATTGGAGAGGGCCGAGAAAACACCGGAGGACCAGCGCTGGACCCGGAGGGCACCCCGGAGCATTGTGGAGGGGTAAGTAATACTTACTGCACCACACGGGGAACATTAAGCTGCTATCCGGCAGCAGCTTAAGCATTTGGCGCTGCCGGATAGCACTTAATGCGATGGCCCCGACATAAAAAAGCATCGTATGTCGATTTCATCATATGTCGGGGCCATCGTAGGTCGGGGGGTCACTGTAGTTGGAAAATATAAAATGCCCATTGCATGAAAACTAGAGGCAACTAACAAATTTCATTATTTGAATTCAGCTGTGAAAGTCATTAACTAAATTTTTTTTAAAAATTTGTAGAACAGTGTAATTAGTGTTAGGTTTTCTCAATTATTGTATTGGCGCCTTTTATTATACCATAAAATGTACGGTGAAACCACAAAAAATACCTGCAGGTAAAAGTTACTGATAAGGTGGTGATGGTGGGGGCGGGTTATCATGTATACGGAGGAATATAGGATACAAGTGACCTTTATTCTGTAGGTTCTTACAATTACACCAATTTATAATCAGTTTTATTTGATTTTACTACATGATAATAAATAAATATATAATTTTTTATATATAAAAATAATAAATGAATATTAAATAATAATGATAAATATTTACTGTATATATAATAAAAATATACTGTATATTAACAACAATAAATATTGTAAAAAATAAATACTATATATACTAATTAAAAATGCCTCTGATCCCCCTATAACTTTCCCTTTTTGGGATCTGGAGTTTTTTATTGCCACCATTCTTGGTAAATACAACTTTTACTCAATATTTTCGGATCTATCATGTGACCAACTATCAGGAATTCTGTATCTTTTTTACTTTTATGCCGTTCACCGTGCGGGATCATAAACATAATATTACGTTACCAAATAGGTTTATTTAATTTCACATGTTTTATTTATATAATAGGAAAAAAGAGGAGGGGTTTACATTTTATTGGGGAGGGGCTTATATATTTTTTAAAAAACATTTTGTAATTATTTTACATTAATTTATTCCCCCTTGGAGACGATTATATGTAGTCATTAGATCACTAATACTGAATAATGCTGCGCTATTACATTACACTGATCAGTGAAATCAGCGATCTACTCATATAGTTTACTGACCATACAAGACGACAGACGATCCTACTGCACGGAGGGGGGTAAGAGACCTCAGCCTGCCATTTTAACCCATCGGTCCTCTGTGATCAAGCTGCGGGGTTCTGATGAGCACCCCACACCCCCGGCACTTGTCATTTCCCTCTTTTAGATGCCGTGAACAGAATTGATCTCTAAAGGGTTAATGACCGACATCGGCATGATCTCTGATGTCCGTCACTCCGCCTATGAAGAGAGCGCAGCTCCTGCACCGGAAAGACTACAGGGTGTACACGTGTTCTGGTGGATTTAGGACCAGGCGGTCAGGGTGTACATGTATGTTCTGGTGAGTTTAGGACCAGGCGGTCAGGGTGTACATGTATGTTCTGGTGGGTTTAGGACCAGGCGGTCAGGGTGTACATGTATGTTCTGGTGGATTGAGGACCAGGCGGTCAGGGTGTACATGTATGTTCTGGTGGGTTTAGGATCAAGCGGTCAGGGTGTCCATGTATGTTCTGGTGGGTTTAGGACCCGGCGGTCAGGGTGTACATGTATGTTCTGGTGGGTTTAGGATCAAGCGGTCAGGGTGTCCATGTATGTTCTGGTGGGTTTAGGACCCGGCGGTCAGGGTGTCCATGTATGTTCTGGTGGGTTTAGGACCCGGCGGTCAGGGTGTCCATGTATGTTCTGGTGGGTTTAGGACCCGGCGGTCAGGGTGTCCATGTATGTTCTGGCGGGTTTAGGACCAGGCGGTCAGGGTGTACATGTATGTTCTGGCGGGTTTAGGACCAGGCGGTCAGGGTGTACATGTATGTTCTGGCGGGTTTAGGACCAGGCGGTCAGGGTGTCCATGTATGTTCTGGTGGGTTTAGGACCAGGCGGTCAGGGTGTACATGTATGTTCTGGCGGGTTTAGGACCAGGCGGTCAGGGTGTACATGTATGTTCTGGCGAGTTTAGGACCAGGCGGTCAGGGTGTACATGTATGTTCTGGTGGGTTTAGGACCAGGCGGTCAGGGTGTCCATGTATGTTCTGGTGGGTTTAGGACCAGGCGGTCAGGGTGTCCATGTATGTTCTGGTGGGTTTAGGATCAGGCGGTCAGGGTGTCCATGTATGTTCTGGTGGGTTTAGGACCAGGTGGTCAGGGTGTCCATGTATGTTCTGGTGGGTTTAGGACCAGGTGGTCAGGGTGTACATGTATGTTCTGGTGGGTTTAGGACCCGGCGGTCAGGGTGTTCATGTATGTTCTGGTGGGTTTAGGATCAGGCGGTCAGGGTGTCCATGTATGTTCTGGTGGGTTTAGGACCAGGCGGTCAGGGTGTACATGTATGTTCTGGTGGGTTGAGGACCAGGCGGTCAGGGTGTCCATGTATGTTCTGGTGGGTTTAGGATCAGGCGGTCAGGGTGTCCATGTATGTTCTGGAGGGTTTAGGACCAGGCGGTCAGGGTGTCCATGGATAAAATTTTGTATTACTCTTTAACCCCTAAAAGGACAAGGTATATTTACATCCTGTACATGAAGCGAACGCTCTAATTCCCACCATTAACCCTTCAGATGCCTTCATCTATACTGATCACAGAATATGTGGTATTATAGGGGCTCGAGGGGACTTATGGGACCACCCATGGTGTAATCGCAGGGGTACGATGAGTCAAGATGGCCGCCGGAGGTCTGAGGATCTGATGATCTCTGATCCCCGATATAACAGATCAGTGCTGTGCCCATATATATCAGTAGTAATAATCTAATGATATCTATAGACATCACCTCTGGGGACATGAAAGGGAAAATAAAGAAATTAAAATGTGAATAAGCCCCTCCCCTCCCCCGGGAAAACCAAACATTTTTATAAATAAAACAAACATATTTGGGATCGCCGTGTGCGTAAATATTCGATGTTAATGATCCCGTATGGTGAACGGCGTAAACATTAAAAAAATAAAGTCCAAAATTGCTGCTTTTTGGCGAGTTTACATTCCAGAAATATTAAATAAAAACATATACGCAAAAGTGGTTCGATAAAAACTACAGATAAAGATGCAAAAAATGACCCTCATACCGTCGCGTATACGGAAAAATGAGAACGTTATAGGGGTCAGGAGATGAGGATTATAAACAAATTCAACTTTTCAGTGACATTAGTCATTTTACCCAAAAATTCACGACGAAACGGAAAAAAAATCATTGTGCGACAAAATCGAAGAAAAAACGCCATTTTGTAACTTTTGGGGGCTTCCGTTTCTACGCAGTACATATTTCGGTAACAATGCCCCCTTCTCTTTATTCTGTAGGTCCATACGGTTATAATGATCCCCGAATTATATAGGTTGGAAAAAATCATAACTACATGCAGGAAAATTAATACGTTTAAAATTATCATCTTCTGACCCCTATAACTTTTTTTATTTTTCCACGTACAGGGATGTATGAGGGCTCATTTTTTGCGCCGTGATCTGAAGTTTTTATTGGTACAATTTTTGTTTTGATCGGACTTTTTGATCACTTTTTATTCATTTTTTTAATGGTATAAAAGAGGCGTACGCCATTGACCGTGCGGTTTAATTAACAATATATTTTTATAGTTCGGACATTTACGCACGCGGCGATACCACATTTTTTATTTTTGTTTTTATTTACACTTATTTTTTTTTATGGGAAAAGGGGGGTGATTCAAACTTTTATTAGGGAAGGGGTTAAATGACCTTTATTAACACTTTTTTTTTTGCATTGTTATAGCTCCCATAGGGACCTATAACACTGCACACATTGATCATTGTTATCCCATAGGGACCTATAACACTGCACACACTGATCTCTTATATTGATCATTGTTATCCCATAGGGACCTATAACACTGCACACACTGATCTCTTATACTGATCATTATTATCCCATAGGGACCTATAACACTGCACACACTGATCTCTTATATTGATCATTGTTATCCCATAGGAGACTATAACACTGCACACATTGATCATTGTTATCCCATAGGGACCTATAACACTGCACACATTGATCATTGTTATCCCATAGGGACCTATAACACTGCACACACTGATCTCTTATACTGATCATTGTTATCCCATAGGAGACTATAACACTGCACACACTGATCTCTCATCCTGATCACAGGCATGTATTAACACGCCTGTGATCAGCGTTATCGGCGCTTGACTGCTCCTGCCTGGATCTCAGGCACGGAGCAGTCATTCGTCGATAGGACACCGAGGAGGCAGGTAAGGGCCCTCCCAGTGTCCTGCAAGCTGTTTGGGACGCCGCGATTTCACCACGGCGGTCCCGAACAGCCCGACTGACTAGCCAGGATACTTTCACTTTTGCTTTAGAAGCAGCGGTCAGCTTTGACCGCCGCTTCTAAAGGGTTAATACCGCACATCGCCGCGATCGGCGATGTGTGGTATTAGCCACGGGTCCCGGCCGTTGGTGAGCGCCGTGACCGACGCGATGTGATGCGGGGTCGCAGCGCGACCCCGCTTCATATCGCGGGAGCCGGCACAGGATGTAATTATACGTCCTGCGTCATTAAAGGAACGTAACAAGGGGTACAGTGTGCCTTAACACCTCACAGGTGTTTGACGACTTTTTGTTAAAGTTGGATGTGTAAGAGAAAAAATATATATATATATTTTCAGTAAAATGCTGTTTTTTCCCCAAATTTTACATTTTTACAAGGGGTAAATGACCCCCAAAATTTCACAGGCACTACTGATGTCAGGTCCAAGCAGTACTGCACAATAAACTGAGGGTCACCCATTCAGAGTCCATTAACCCTTCACACTCAGGGGCCCCCGGGAAGGAGGTTCAGACGCAGTTGTCACGGGCAAACCGCACTGACGCCTTCCGTAGCAACCAGAGTTAGGGGTTTAACCACTTAAGGACCTAGGGCGTATGGATACGCCTTGACGTCCTGGTACTTAAGGACCCAGGGCGTATCCATACGCCCGTGGGAATTTCGGTCCCCGCCGCGCGCCGGGCGGGGACCGGGCCGGGGTGACTGCTGATATCTATCAGCAGGCACCCCGTGCAAATGCCCAGGGGGGTCATCAGACCCCCCCACGTCGGCGATCGGCGCAAATCGCAAGTGAATTCACACTTGCGATTTGCGCCGATTCCGGGTCATACGGGTCTATTGTGACCCTGTGACCCGGAATAGAAGGGGGATCGCGGTTGTCCAAGACACCCACGATCCCCCTGTAGGCATAGGAGTGAGGTGGCAGAGTTGCCACCCCTCCTATCCCTGCTATTGGTCTGCTATTGATCGTCAGAGGCGACGACCAATAGCAGACCGGGGGCGGGGGGGTTAACTTTCGTTTTCCCCGTCCTGCCCTCCCACAATAGGCAGGGCAGAACGGGGAACCGAAGGGGACCGGGCGCCGACGTCCACTTACCCGTCCGGAGGCTGCGGCGACGTTGATCGGCGGGCGGCGTCACGTGCTTCTGAAGAGGACGGCTGCCGGGATCCTACGGAAGCCGGTAAGTAGATCTGGAGGGCTACAGTCTGAGACCGTGGTCTCTAACTGTAGCCCTCCAGATGTTGCAAAACTACAACTCCCAGCATGCCCAGACAGCTGTTTGGGCATGCTGGAATATGTAGTTTTGCAACAGCTGGAGGGCTGCAGTTTGAGACCACTATACAGTGGTCTCTAAACTATATCCCTCCAGATGTTGCAAAACTACAACTCCTAGCATGCCCACATAGCTGTTTGTTGTCTGGACATGCTGGGAGTTGTAGTTTTGCAACATCTGGAGGTCCACAGTTTGGAGATCACTGTGCAGTGGTCTAAAAACTGTAGCTCTCCAGATGTTGCAAAACTGCAATTCCCAGCATGCCCAGAAAGCAAACAGCTGTCTCGGCATGCTGGGAGTTGTAGTTGGGTACCTCCAGCTATTGCATAACTACATCTCCCAGCATGCCCTTCGGTGATTAGTACATGCTGGGAGTTTTAGTTTTGCAACAGCTGGAGGCACGCTGGTTGGAAAATATTGAGTTAGGTAACAGAACCTAACTGAAGATTTTCCAACCAGTGTGCCTCCAGCTGTTGCAAAACTACAACTCCCAGCATGCACGGTCTGTCAGTACATGCTGGGAGTTGTAGTTTTGAAACAGCTGGAGGTTTGCCCCCCCCCCCCCCATGTGAACGTACAGGGTACGTTCACATAGGCGGGTTTACAGTAAATTTCCTGCTTCAAGTTTGGGCTGCGTCAAATTTTTTGCCGCAGTGCAAACTCCTAGCGGGAAATTCACCGTAACCCGCCAGTGTGAATGTACCCTAAAAACACTACACTAACACCTAATAAAGAGTAAAACACTACATATACACCCCCTTACACTGTCCCCCCCCCCCAATAAACAATTTAAAACGTCTTGTACGGCAGGGTTTCCAAAACGGAGCCTCCAGCTGTTGCAAAACAACAACTCCCAGCATTTCTGGACAGCCACTGACTGTCCAGGCATGCTGGGAGTTTAGCAACAGCTGGAGGCACCCTGTTTGGAAATCACTGGCGTAGAATACCCCTATGCAATCCCTAATTTAGTCCTCAAATGCGCATGGTGCTCTCTTACTTCGGAGCCCTGTCGTATTTCAAGGAAACAGTTTAGGGCCACATATGGGGTATCTCCGTACTCGGGAGAAATTACACTACAAATTTTGGGGGGCTTTTTTTCCTTTTACCGCTTGTGAAAAGGAAAAGTTGGGGGCTACACCAGCCTGTTAGTGTAATTTTTTTTTATTTTTTTACACTAACATGCTGGTGTTGCCCCATACTTTTTATTTCCACAAGTGGTAAAAGGAAAAAAAGACCCCCAAAATTTGTAACGCAATTTCTCCTGAGTACAGAAATACCCCAGATGTGGGCGTAAAATGCTCTGCGGGCACACAACAAGGCTCAGGAGTGAGAGTGCACCATGTACATTTGAGGCCTAAATTGGTGATTTGCACAGGGGTGGCTGATTTTACAGCGGTTCTGACAAACGCAAAAAAAAATAATACCCACATGTGACCCCATTTTGGAAACTACACCCCTCACCGAACGTGACAAGGGGTATAGTGAGCCTGAACACCCCACAGGTGTTTGACGAATTTTCATTAAAGTTGGATGGGAAAATGAAAAAAATTATATTTTTTCACTAAAATGCTGGTGTTACCCTAAATTTTTCATTTTCACATCGGGAAATAGGAAAAAAGCCCCCCCAAATTTGTAAACCCATCTCTTCTGAGTAAGAACATACCCCATATGTGAATTTAAAGTGCTCTGCGGGCGAACTACAATGCTCAGAAGAGAAGGAGCGCCATTGGGATTTTGTAGAGAAAATTTGTCCGGCATTGAAGGCCACATGTGTTTACAAAGCCCCCATAGTGCCAGAACAATGGACCCCCGACACATGTGACCCCATTTTGGAAACTACACCCCTCACGTAATGTAATAAGGGGTACATTGAGAATTTACGCCCCACAGATGTCTGACAGATTTTTGGAACAGTGGTCCGTAAAAATGAAAAATAAACTTTTTCATTTGCACAGCCCACTGTTCCAAAGTCCTGTGGGGTGTAAATACTCACTGCACCCCTTATTAAATTCTGTGAGGGGTGTAGTTTCCAAAATAGGGTCACATGTGGGGGGTTCTACTGTTCTGGCACCACGGGGGGCTTTGTAAACGCACATGGCCCCTGACTACCATTCCAAACTAATTCTCTTTCCAAAAGCTCAATGGCGCTCCTCCTCTTCTGAGCATTGTAGTTCGCCAGCAGAGCATTTTACGTCCTAACATGGGGTATTTCCATACTCAGAAGAAATGGGGTTACACATTTTGGGGGTCATTTTCTCCTATTACCCCTTGTAAAAATGTAAAATTTTGGGAAAAAACTGCATTTTAGTAAAAAAAAAAAAATTTTTCATTTACACATCCAAATTTAACGAAAAGTCGTCAAACACCTGTGGGGTGTTAAGGCTCAGCGGACCCCTTGTTACGTTCCTTGAGGGGTGTAGTTTCCAAAATAGTATGCCATGTGGGTATTTTTTGCTGTTCTGGCACCACAGGGGCTTCCTAAATGCGACATGCCCCCAAAAAACCATTTCAGCAAAAGTTGCTTTCAAAAAGCCAAATGTGACTCCTTCTCTTCTGAGCATTGTAGTTTGCCCGCAAAGCATTTTACATCCTAACATGGGGTATTTCCATACTCAGAAGAGATGGGGTTACAAATTTTGGGGGGCATTTTCTCCCATTACCCTTTGTAAAAATGGTAAATTTGGGGGAAAAACTGCACTTTAGTGAAAAATTTTTTTTTTTCATTTACACATCCGACTTTAACGAAAAGTCGTCAAACACCTGTGGGGTGTTAAGGCTCACTGGACCCCTTGTTACGTGCCTTGAGGGGTCTAGTTTCCAAAATGGTATGCCATGTTGGGGTTTTCTGCTGTTCTGGCACCATAGGGGCTTCCTAAATGTGACATGCCCCCCAAAAACCATTTCAGCAAAATTCCCTCTCCAAAATCCTATTGTCGCTCCTTCCCTTCTGAGCCCTCTAGTGCACCCGCCGAACACTTGACATACACATATGAGGTATTTCCTTACTCGAGAGAAATTGGGTTACAAATTTTGGGGGGATTTTTCATCTATTACCCCTTGTAAAAATTCAAAAACTGGGTCTACAAGAACATGCCAGTGTAAAAAATGAAGATTTTGAATTTTCTCCTTCACTTTGCTGCTATTCCTGTGAAACACCTAAAGGGTTAACACACTTACTGAATGTCATTTTGAATACTTTGAGGGGTGCAGTTTTTATAATGGGGTCATTTGTGGGGTATTTCTAATATGAAGGACCTTCAAATCCACTTCAAAACTGAACTGGTCCCTGAAAAATTCTGATTTTGAAAATTTTGTGAAAAATTGGAAAATTGCTGCTGAACTTTGAAGCCCTCTGATGTCTTCCAAAAGTAAAAACATGTCAATTTTATGATGCAAACATAAAGTAGACATATTGTATATGTGAATCAATGTATAATTTATTTGGAATATCCATTTTCCTTACAAGCAGTGAGCTTCAAAGTAAAAAAAATGTAAAATGTTCAATTTTTTCATCAAATTTTGGAATTTTTCACCAAGAAATGATGCAAGTATCGACAAAACTTTATCACTAACATAAAGTAGAATATGTCACGAAAAAACAATCTCGGAATCAGAATGAAAGGTAAAAGCATTCCAGAGTTATTAATGCTTAAAGTGACAGTGGTCAGATGTTCAAAAAATGGCCGGGTCCTTAAGGTATATTTGGGCTGGGTCCTTAAGGGGTTAAGGGGCTTGGGGCACGCAGCAGGCTGTCACCAGGTCACCTTATAAACGTTGCTATCATGTTTTGTTGTGTTATAGTTTCCTGCGTGTCTACACCTGCTGGTCTTTGGATATACGGTAGGTGGATCATTGTTTATTGTTTGTTTTCCTTAAACATGTATGGTATAGGGCGGGCAAGTTCAGGACAGGTAGCACTTGGCCTGGACTCAGCACTGCAATTTGGGAACACAAAAAAAAAAAAAAAAAATTATAATAATAATAATAGGACCATGTTGTTACTGACACGTCTTCGGAGCAACTCACTGGTCAGTTCTGAACTGCTCTCCCGAGCAGTTCTACATAAAAATTCAAAAGTCATATTGTTACTGACACGCCCTCAGGGCAAACACACAAACTCACGCTGTTTGCTGACTCCTCTTTAGAGCAGTCGTGTCACGGTTGGTTATGTTATTTCTGACGTCTTCAGAACGCAAAAAAAAAAAACACTTATGTATGTTTTTGGTTTAGTTGCTTCAAAAGGTCAGAAGGCAGTGGTGCAGGCAACGTCCGGCTGTCCTCACTGAGAGTGCAGGTGCGTTCTCGCTCATGCCATGTTGTGATGCATATTTTGGAGATTCTTAGCTCCTCACTGGTGAGGGCCTGTCTGGTGGCATGCACGGTAGGGCGGTGGGTCGGCCACGGGGATTGTCCCATTAGTATGCACACTACGGCACAGGTTTAGCCCGGGTCACGCCTCGGGTATGGTTTTGGTGACATAGGATGCAGCACGGCGAGTTTAGGTGAGACCTTTTGGGGCACTGGGTTAACCCAGCCAGGCTGTTCGGCACTACCCAGCTTGGTGGTGGGTGGTACCTCACGTCCTTGTAGCATTAGCCAGGCACTACGTACTAGGGCCCAGCCAGCAGTTGCATAAATATGTCATGCTTTATGTATCTAGAGCTCGCCTCGCAGTGCTTTTCAGTTACCAAGAGAAGTGTTGTGATTTTCAGGTGTGTATAGGAACGTTCAAACGGAGGGCTCCAGGCGCTGTCCAGGCCATGGTTGTTTATCTTCTGTTTTGTCTTCTACCGGCACCCAATTCGCTGGCCCGGACAGGTGGTGACAGGATGTCTCACGCCTCCAATATTGAGGAGACCAGGTCCCTGCCAGAGATGCCTGTCAGAGGGTCTGACAGGGGTAACTCTCAGGCATACCGCAACTGGACCATCCCCAGGCTTATGGAGGAGCTCCGTAAGAAAGGGATGTCCTACCCAGCCTCCGCCAGGAAGGCGCAGCTCTACAAGTTGCTTAGAGCAGAGTCAGAGGCTGGATCCGGTCAAGAGTCCGGAGGGAACACTTCGGTTAAAAACCCCGTCACACAGCTACACAAGATGATGAGCTCGGTCCTGGATGCAGTCTCAGGTTTTCAGGACAGGCTGGACTCTATGGACAGACACAGGGTGCAGGCCGCTCAGCCAGTTGCAGCAGCCGTGATACAGGCCCCTGCTCAACAGGTCCCCGAGCCTCGTCTCCAGCTGGTACCAGTCGCGCCCGGTCCACAGATGGGCTCCTCAGGTAGGATGCTGGAACCGCCCCGGGTCAGCCAAGCTCACTTTATCAGTCCTACCCTCAAGAAGGACATTTTAGAGGGTAGACGTGTCAACTTTGCGTCCTTGCTGGTCGCCACCCATGACATCACTGAGACCAGGGTCGTCTCATGCGGAGAACTTTCCGTAATGTTTAAAAGCAAGGACGCCAGACTCAGTCGGAAGCTAACTATTCCGGAGTTTGTCATAGGGTTTAGTATGTACCGCGATGTCATATGCTCCGTGAGGCCCGACAGGAGAGAGGAGCTAGATGCGTACCTACTATACGTCACCGATCTGGGCTAGATATGGTGGAACAGCGTATTACAACTACCATAAGTCGTTTGCAGCCAAGGCAGCGGCCACCTTGGCGCAGTTCTCATACGTGACGGATTGGTCGAGAGTAGACACAGAGCTTTTCTGTCAGCACTTTGCGTGCTTAAGGGCTCCGGCGTGCGGGACGTGTCAGGCCATCTCCCACACGGCGGCCTGGTGCGACCTCGGCCCCAAGGAGGCCCCGGTGGGAAGAGGCGCTGGCACGTTGGCAGGCACGGGCCCGAAGAGCATGCCTTGCAACGACAGATTAGGGAGGCCAGTCCGTTACCTAGGCAGAAGTCAAATCTGCAATAATTTGAACACCTCTACGTGTAATTACAATCAGTGTAGGCTCCTCCACGTATGTTTCAGTTGCTACCGAGGCCATCCAAGGACGGTCTGCCCCCAGAAGGCCTCCCAGGCATGACTAGGCGTGGTCCGTGTCTCAGCCCTGGGTAGGATTCTGGGGGCACATCACGACCAAGGATGGGTGAAGTGGCTGTTGGACGGTTTCCGGCAAGGATTCCACACAGGGTTAATAGCCCTGCCCCAGTCCACCTACGAGTGTGACAACCTCAGGTCCGCCTCCCACAAACCGGACACAGTGACGGAACTGCTCCAGGCGGAGGTAAACAAGGGCTTCGTCATCAGACCTTTCTCCTCACCTCCATTTGACTCTTGGAGGGTTAGCCCCATCGCTATTGTGGTGGGGAAATTTAATAATAAAAGGCGTCTTGTGTACGATTTGTCAGCGCCTCATTCCTCCATAGTTCCCAGCCTCAACTCCCTAATTCCATCTGAGGAGTTTGGGATGAAGTACGCCTCCATAGACCAGGCCATCCAAATGATCCTGTAACTGGGCGCAGGGGTGTCCTTGTCCAAAATTGACATAGCAGATGCTTTTAAATTGCTGCCAGTAAAACAAGAACTATGGCAGTGGTACGGCATCAAGTGGATGGAGAAGTACTACTTCACGGTGAGGCAAACATTCGGGTGGAAGAGCAGCCCATGGCTCTTTGACCCACTGGCCATAGCCCTTCACTGGGCACTAGAAAAAGTGCTGGGTTGCAAACACATGTTGCACTACTTGGATGACTTCCTACTGATCGAGCCACCAGGGGTTTGTCCATACCAGTTAACCCCTTGGGGACGGAGCCCATTATGACCCTAAGGACGGGAGCATTTTTTGCAAATCTGACCACTGTCACTTTAAGCATTAATAACTCTGGAATGCTTTTACTTATAAATAGTTTTTTCGTGACATATTCTACTTTATGTTAGTGGTAAATATTCGGCGATACTTGCATCCTTTCTTGGTGAAAAATTTGAAAAAGTCATGAAAAATTTGAAAATGTTGCATTTTTCTAACTTTGAAGCTCTCTGCTTATAAGGAATATGGATATTCCAAATAAATTATATATTGATTCACATATACAATAGGTCTACTTTATGTTTGCATCATAAAATTGATGAGTTTTTACTATTGGAAGACACCAGAGGGCTTCAAAGTTCAACAACAATTTTCCAATTTTTCGCAAAATTTTCAAAATCGGAATTTTTCAGGGACCAGTTCAGGTTTGAAGTGGATTTGAAGGGTCTTCATATTAGAAATACCCGATAAATGACCCCATTATAAAAACTGCACCCCTCAAAGTATTCAAAATGACATTCAGTAAGTGTGTTAACCCTTTAGGTGTTTCACAGGAATAGCAGCAAAGTGAAGGAGAAAATTCAAAATTTCATTTTTTACACTGGCATGTTCTTGTAGACCCAGTTTTTGAATTTTTACAAGGGGTAAAAGGAAAAAAATCCTCTCAAAATTTGTAACCCAATTTCTCTCGAGTAAGAAAATACCTCATATGTGTGTGTCAAGTGTTCGGCGGGCGCAGTAGAGGGCTCAGAAGCGAAGGAGCAACAATGGGATTTAGGAGAGTAAGTTTTTCTGAAATGGTTTTTGGGGGGCATGTCCCATTTAGGAAGCCCCTATGGTGCCAGGACAGCAAAAAAAACCACATCGCACACTATTATGGAAACGACACCCCTCAAGGAACGTAACAAGGGGTACGGTGAGCCTTAACACCCCACAGGTGTTTGACAACTTTTTGTTAAAGTCAGATGTGTAAATGAAAAAACAAACATTTTTCCACTAAAATGCTGGTTTTTCCCCAAATTTTACTTTTTTACAAAGGGTAATAGGAGAAAATGCCCCCCAAAATTTGTAACCCCATTTCTTTTGAGTATTGAAATACCCCATGTTTGGACGTCAAGTGCACTGCGAGTGAACTACAATGCTCAGAAGAGAAGGAGCGCCATTGAGCTTTGAGAGAGATAATTTGTTTGGAATGGAAGTCGGAGGCCATGTGCCTTTACAAAGCCCCCCGTGGTAACAGAACAGTGGACCCCCCCACATGTGACCCCATTTTGGAAACTACACCCCTCACGGAATGTAATAAGGGGTACAGTGAGCATTTACATCCCACTGGTGTTTGACAGATCTTTGGAACAGTGGGCTGTGCAAACAAAAAAATATAATTTTTCATTTTCACAGACCACTGTCCCAAAAATCTGTCAGACCCCTGTGGGGCGTAAATGCTCACTGTACCCCTTATTACATTCCGTGAGGGGTGTAGTTTCCAAAATAGGGTCACATGTGGGTATTTATTTTTTTGCATTTATGTCAGAACCGCTGTAAAATCAGCCACCCCTGTGCAAATCACCAATTTCGGCCTCAAATGTACATAGTGCATTCTCACTCCTGAGCCTTGTTGTGCGCCTGCAGAGCATTTTACGCCCACATATGGGGTATTTCCGTACTGCAGAAATTGCATTACAAATTTTGGGGGTCTTTTTTTCCTTTTACCTCTTGTGAAAATAAAAAGTAAAGGGCAACACCAGCATGTTAGTGTAAAAATTTTTTTTTTTTTACACTAACAGGCTGGTGTAGACCCCAACTTTTCCTTTTCATAAGGGGTAAAAGGAGAAAAAGCCCCCAAAATTTGTAGTGCAATTTCTCCCGAGTACGGAAATACCCCATATGTGGCCCTAAACTGTTTCCTTGAAATACGACAGGGCTCCGAAGTGAGAGAGCGCCGTGCGCATTTGAGGACTAAATTAGGGATTGCATAGGGGTGGACATAGGGGTATTCTACGCCAGTGATTCCCAAACAGGGTGCCTCCAGCTGTTGCTAAACTCCCAGCATGCCTGGACAATCAGTGGCTGTCCGGAAATGCTGGGAGTTGTAGTTTTGCAACAGCTGGAGGCTCCGTTTTGGAAACACTGCTGTACAATACGTTTTCCATTTTTATTGGGGGGGGGGGGGGCAGTAAGGGGGTGTATATGTAGTGTTTTACTCTTTATTAGGTGGTAGTGTAGTGTTTTTAGGGTACATTCACACTGGCGGGTTACGGTGAGTTTCCCGCTAAGAATTTGCGCTGCGGCAAAAAATTTGCCGCAGCTCCTACTTGAAGCAGGAAACTTGCTGTAAACCCGCCCGTGTGAATGTACCCTGTACGTTCACATATGGGGGGGGGGGGGCAAACCTCCAGCTGTTTCAAAACTACAACTCCCAGCATGCACGGTCTGTCAGTACATGCTGGGAGTTGTAGTTTTGCAACAGCTGGAGGCACACTGGTTGGAAAACCTTCAGTTAGGTTCTGTTACCTAACTCAGTATTTTCCAACCAATGAGCCTCCAGCTGTTGCAAAACTACAACTCCCAGCATGCACGGTCTGTCAGTACATGCTGGGAGTTGTAGTTTTGAAACAGCTGGAGGCACACTGGTTGGAAAATATTGAGTTGGGTTCTGTTACCTAACTCAGTATTTTCCAACCAGTGTGCCTCCAGCTGTTGCAAAACTACAATTCCCAGCATGTCTGATCACAGAAGGGCATGCTGGGAGATGTAGTTATGCAACAGCTGGAGGTACGCAACTACAACTCCCAGCATGCCGAGACAGCTGTTTTCTGTGTGGGCATGCTGGAATTTGTAGTTTTGCAACATCTGGAGTGCTACAATTTAGAGACCACTGAACAGTGATCTCCAAACTGTGGACCTCCAGATGTTGCAAAACTACAACTCCCACCATGCCCAGACAGCAAACAGCTGTGTGGGCATGCTAGGAGTTGTAGTTTTGCAAGATCTAGAGGGCAGTATAGAGATCACTGTGCAGTGGTCTCTAAACTGCAGACCTCCAGCTGTTGCAAAACTACAAATTCCAGCATGCCCACACAGCAAACAGCTGTCTGGGCATGCTGGGAGTTGTAGTTTTGCAACATCTGGAGGGCTACAGTCTAGAGACTGTAGCCCTCTAGATGTTGCTAGGCAACTACTCACCGGCTTCCGTCGCATCCGGGAGCCGTCCTCTTCTGCCGCACGCCGCCGCAGATCTCCATCGCCGACCGCCGATCCCCGTCGCTCCGCTGCCTCCGGAGGGGTAAGTGGACGCCGGCGCCGCTCCTCTTCGTTTTCCCCGTTCTGCACCGCCTATTGTGGGAGGGCAGGACGGGGAAAACGAAAGTAAACCCCTCCGCCCCAGATCTGCTATTGGTGGTCGCGTATAGACCACCAATAGCAGAGATAGGAGGGGTGGCAACTCTGCCACCTCACTCCTATCACTTTAGGGGGATCGTGGGTGTCTTAGACACCCGCGGTCCCCCTTCTATTCCGGGTCACCATAGACCCGTAATGACCCGGAATCGGCGCAAATCGCAAGTGTGAATTCACTTGCGATTTGCGCCGATCGCCGACATGGGGGGGGGGGGGGTCTAATGACCCCCCTGGGCATTTGCATGGGGTGCCTGCTGATAGATATCAGCAGTCACCCCGGCCCGGTCCCCGCCCAGCGCGCGGCGGGGGACGAAATTCCCACGGGCGTATGGATACGCCCTTCGTCCTTAAGTACCAGGACGCAATGGCGTATGCATACGCCCTTCGTCCCCAACAGGTTAAAGGAAGGACTGCAGCTTTTTGATAGACTGGGAATCCTGGTGTCAACCAACAAGGTAGAAGGGCCGACTTGGTCGCAAACCTTTTGAGGGGTAGTTTTAGATGGAACTAGGATGGAGGCTAGGCTTCCTCAAGAAAAGTTAGAGAGGATCAGAGCGGTGATTGGTAGGTTCACACGTTCTCAAGTCACCACTAGGGTGGAGTTACAGAGCCTCCTAGGCATGCTGGCGTTCGCGATGAGGATAATTCCTCATGGGCGTTCGTTCGTGTCGCGGCTCCTGGCACTCTTGTCTGCGGCTCCATGCCAAGACAGTATCATCCACTTCGGTCACGAGGCAGTAGAAGACCTAATCATGTGTCAGGTTCCTTGACTCCTGGAATGGGGTCTCCTTTTTTAAACCAATAGCATCAGACTCCTCTCCTAAGGTATTCATGGACGCTTCCTCAGCGTTGGGGTTCGCTGCAATTTTCGGTAGCCATTGGGTAGCCGATCAATGGCCAGCGCAGGTCAGCAGGGTTTGCAACATGCTCCGCACTGTTCTAAATTTTTCCGATAGTGGTTGCAGCGCAGGCCTGGGGTTACAGCTGGGCTCGACAGTTGGTGACCATCTTTTGTGACAATTCTGCCACAGTGGAGATTTTAAACAAGGGGAGGTCCAGGTACCCACAGGTCATAAGGTTCCTTAGGAGGCTGGTACAGTTGTCCTTACAGAACAACTTCCAGTTCACGGCCCAGTTACATAGTTACATAGTTACATAGTTAGTACGGTCGAAAAAAGACATATGTCCATCAAGTTCAACCAGGGAATTAAGGGGTAGGGGTGCGGCGCGATATTGAGGAAGGGATGAGATTTTATATTTCTTCATAAGCATTAATCTTATTTTGTTCCAGGAATGTATCTAATCCTGTTTTAAAGCTGTTAATTGTTCCTGCTGTGACCAGTTCCTGAGATAGACTGTTCCATAAGTTCACAGTTCTCATGGTAAAGAAGGCGTGTCGCCCCTTGAGACTAAACTTTTTCTTCTCCAGACGGAGGGAGTGCCCCCTCGTCCTTTGGGGGGGTTTAACCTGGAACAGTTTTTCTCCATATTTTTTGTATGGGCCATTAATATACTTATATACGTTTATCATATCCCCCCTTAAACGTCTCTTCTCAAGACTAAACAATTGTAACTCCTTTAATCGCTCCTCATAGCTAAGATGTTCCATTCCCCATATTAGTTTAGTCGCGCGTCTCTGCACCCTTTCCAACTCCGCAGTGTCCCTTTTATGGACAGGTGCCCAAAACTGAACAGCATATTCCAGGTAAGGCCGTACCAATGCTTTATAAAGGGGGAGTATTATGTCCCTGTCCCTTGAGTCCATGCCTCTTTTGATACATGACAATATCCTGCCGGCTTTGGAAGCAGCAGCCTGACATTGCATGCTATTCTGTAGTCTGTGATCTACAAGTACACCCAGATCCTTCTCTACCAGTGACTCTGACAGTTTAATCCCCCCTAAGACATACGACGCATGCATGTTATTAGTACCCAGATGCATAACTTTACATTTATCCACATTGAACCTCATTTGCCAAGTGGATGCCCAGACACTTAGTCTATCCAAGTCATCTTGTAACTTATGCACATCCTCTATAGACTGTACTGTGCTACAAAGCTTGGTGTCATCTGCAAAGATAGAAACAGAGCTGTTAATACCATCCTCTATATCATTAATAAATAAATTAAACAACAGCGGTCCCAGTACTGAACCTTGGGGTACACCACTAATAACCGGGGACCAATCAGAGTACGAATCATTGACCACCACTCTCTGGGTACGATCCATGAGCCAGTGTTCAATCCAGTTACAAACTAAAATTTCCAAACCCAAAGACCTTAACTTACCTGTCAGACGTCTATGAGGGACAGTATCAAATGCTTTAGCAAAATCCAGAAACACTATATCCACAGCCATTCCTCTGTCAAGGCTTCTACTCACCTCTTCATAAAAGCAAATTAGATTGGTTTGACAACTTCTATCCTTAGTAAACCCATGCTGGCTATCACTTATAATACAATTATCCCCTATGTATTCCTGTATGTAATCACTTATAAGTCCTTCAAACAATTTACCCACAATGCACGTTAGACTTACCGGTCTATAATTGCCTGGCGATGACCTAGAGCCCTTTTTGAAGATTGGCACCACATTCGCCTTGCGCCAGTCCCTTGGCACAATACCAGACACCAGAGAATCTCTAAATATCATGAACAGGGGTACAGATATTACTGAACTTACCTCTCTAAGAACTCTTGGGTGTAGTCCATCCGGTCCTGGGGATTTGCTTACATTTATATCACTTAACTTACCTTGTACCATCTCTACATTAAGCCAGTTCAGTACATTACATGATGTGTTACCAGCACTGACCTGGCCAATGTCAGCTCCTTCTTCCATAGTGTATACAGAACTAAAGAACCCATTCAGTAGCTCCGCCTTCTCTTGATCGCCTGTGACAACCTCCCCATTATCACTATTAAGGGGTCCTACATGCTCTGTCCTTGTTTTTTTTGCATTTATATGTCTAAAAAAATATTTAGGATTAGTTTTGCTTTCTTTGGCCACCTGTCTCTCATTTTGAATTTTTGCTATTTTTATTACATTTTTACAGATTTTATTAAGCTCCTTGTACTGTTTAAATGTTATCGCTGACCCATCAGATTTGTATTTTTTGAAGGCTATTTTTTTGTTGTTTATTGCTCTTTTAACATCATTTGTCAGCCATGTAGGATTTAGTTTTAATCGTTTATATTTGTTCCCCTTTGGTATATATTTAGCTGTATAGTTATTTAGAGCTGATTTAAAGATGTCCCATTTACCTTCTGTATCAGTATTTGACAACACCTCCCCCCAGTCTATGTCCTGTAGTGCAGATCTCAGCCCAGGGAAATTTGCCTTTTTAAAGTTATATGTTTTTGCCTTCCCCGCCTGTCTTTGTTTTCTACATTTTAAGTCAAAAGTAACTATATTGTGGTCGCTATTCCCAAGGTTTTCCCGCACAGTTACATTACCAACCAGCTCTGCGTTGTTGGAAATGATCAGATCCAACAAGGCATCACTTCTTGTTGGGTCCTCCACAAACTGGCCCATAAAATTATCCTGCAATAAATTTAGGAATTGTCGCCCCTTTGTAGTTTTAGCCAACCCCGGACCCCAATCTATATCTGGATAGTTAAAATCTCCCATTATTACCACTGTACCTGCCCGGGCGGCCCTCTCTATTTGTTTATGAAGCTGAACTTCTCTCTCTTCAGTGATATTAGGGGGTCTGTAGATTACACCAAATACTATTTTTTCAGTATTTCCCTCCTTTTGTAATTCTACCCACAATGATTCCACATCCTCAGAATCATCACACACTATGGCATCGTTCACACTGACTTTCATACCACTTCTTACATACAGACAGACTCCACCACCTTTTCTGTTCATTCTATCCTTGCGAAACAATGTAAACCCCTGCAGATTGACAGCCCAGTCATGCGAGGAGTCCAGCCATGTCTCAGTGACCCCAACTATATCAATATGTTCCTCCAGTATCAAGGCCTCAAGCTCCCCCATTTTATTTGCTAGGCTTCTGGCATTTGTGAACATACACTTTACATTTCCATCCTTTATGTTATTGGGGTTAATGGGATTCAAGGGTGTAAGTTTTATTTTCCTATGAAGCTTATTCCTATTAACTATTCTAACCCCTCCCTCCGCTCCACCCCCAGGTACATTTATAATTCCCACCTCTCTATCTACACTATCTTCCCCCTCTTTGCTGTAGGTTCCCTCCCCCCAAGTCCCTAGTTTAAACACTCCTCCACCCTTCTAGCCATCTTCTCCCCAAGCAAAGCTGCACCCTCCCCATTGAGGTGCAGCCCGTCCCTACGGTAGAGCCGGTAACCGACAGCGAAGTCAGCCCAGTTCTCCATGAACCCAGTTCTTAGAAGGGTCGCACAATGTTGCAGCTGACGCCCTATCAAGGAATAAAATTAGTCTTTTCTTTCAGGTGGCATCAGACGCGGATCCCATGGGGACAGCGGTACCCCCGTTCCAGTCGCTGGTGCTGGGTTGAGCCAGTATAGACGGTTGGCAAACGAACTCATCACCAGTTCCCTCTCGGCCAGAACAAAGTCCTGCTATCAGTTAGGTTGGGACACAGAGGTTCCTCTCCACACATCCAGAGGAGAACACTGATTACATTTCTTCACTACTTAGCTTTGTCGCTTTTTGCCACTCTGCTTCATTACTATCACACAGTACTATCAGGGGTATGTCGGATATGCTGGACATGTCCCCGTTTGGCTTACCCCTCAGTCTCACCATAAAAGGCAGCCATGTATCTTGGGTTTTACGGATTGGGTTTTACGGGTCCACTAAAACCTCAAGACAGGAGGTCCAGGTCACCTACTTCCCGGCCGGACACAAATGGTGTCCAGTGTCGGTATTAGACAGTTTACAGTTAGCCCACCAGCACGCACCTCACAACAGTCCACTACTGCTGCTCGATAGCTGGCCACTTACAACAGCCGCTTTTGTCAAACATATACGCACACTAGTGGCAGCATCAGGGCACGATCCTAGAACCATATCTTGACATTCTTTCCGCATGGGTGCGGCCTCAGTAGCCTCTCGGCACAACATACCAGCCCACTTGATTAAGTCAATGGGCAGGTGGAATTCCTTCTGCTTTGCTCGTTACATACCTGACCCTCATGTCGAGGTTGCCCAGGTCTTTACGTACTTAGCTTTGTAAACTGTTGAACAACAAATAAAACACTTTACCTAAATCATGTGTCTTTTGCCCTCTATAGGCGTGCCCACGCTTTACGGTTTTGGCACACCACAGACCGATAGGTTAGGTTGCTAGAACAATGTTGGTAAGTACGTTTCCATGCAAGCCACGACCACAAGTGAGGTTTTTCCATGTATGTTGCCCCATGCCCTTACGTGAAAATTATAGTAGAGGGGGTACAATTAGAGGCTTTGATTGACACGGGGTCCCAGGTACCCACTTTCCCTCAAGTAATGTTCTATAAATAATGGGGACCTGAAATGTTGTGTGAACCCGATGACGTGGATTTGAAAGTGGTTGCAGGGAACGGGAAACCCAGGCATGGGTACTGGGAGCCCACAATACAAGTGGGGAAATACGTCCTTAGAGAACAAGGTGTTATTGTTACAAATGTCAATGATAAGATGCAGCAGAGTTTATCTTAGGGATGAACATCATGAGACACTGTTTTGAGGAGTTTGTAGGGTCATTGCATGCATCTCTCCCTCACATGCGCAGCTCACCGGCCTGAGGGTGACAACACCATCTGAAGACACTCCAGGCAGAGTAGAAATTCATCAACCGCCAAGGGGAGATTTGTCTTGTGAGGATCCAAGATATACGGTCTGTAACCCTCCAACCATAGACAGAGGCTACCATTTGGTGCCGTGCCCGACCAGGGGTGAAAAATAAAGATTACTAGGCCTTATTAGAGCCAATTCAATCGGAAGACTATCCTCTGGTACGTGCAGCAAGGAGTCAAGTGACAGTGACAATTGGAAGAGTCCCGGTTCGAGTGGTTAACCTATTGGATGCTGCTACCAGGCTGCCCAAATATACTCCAGCAGCTCAGCTCTACCATCTTGAGCCCAAGGATGTAGTGTCAAAGCCGCAAGTAGCTCGACAGTGGTGTTATTCAAGGAGGCCTTCAGCAAACACCCCACCGATTTTGGCTGGACCACGATGATCCAGCATCAGATCCTAACTGGCAATAGCCCTTCAATCAAGGAAAGACATCGGCCGGTGGCCCCTGGTATGTACCAGACGGTGAAGAAGATGCTATTAGAGATGAAAGAGGCCGATGTCATCCGGCAGAGCCAAAGTCCTTGGGCTGCTCTCTTGGTCCTTGTCAAGAAAAAAATATGGGACCATCCGCTTCTGTGTGGATTACAGAAAGCTAAATAACGTCACTCACAAAGATGCCTACTCTCTAGCCAGAATAGAAGAATCTCTGACTGCTTTGGGAAGAGCTGCCTATTTCTCCACATTAGACCTGACCAGTGGATATTGGCAAGTGCCGATGGCAGAAGAAGACCGTGAGAATATGGTGTTTGTGACCCCGATGGGCTCTTCGAGTTCAAGAGCATGCCCTTTGGGATATGCAATGCACCTGCCACCTTTCTGCGCTTAAGGGAACAATGCCTCGGACATCTCAACTTCCAGAGTGTACTCCTGTATCTGGACGATGTCATTGTCTATTCTAAGACTTATCAAGAGCATCTGGACCACTTGAAGGAGGTGTTTCAAGTTGTCACGTACCTGGATGCGGATATCACGGAGCAGGTAGTGGATCCTGTCACGATTCGGCTGGCAGGAAGTGGATCCTCTGTGCCAGAGAGGGATTGGCGTGGACCGTGCTAGTGGACCGGTTCTAAGCTGCTACTGGTTTTCACCAGAGCCCGCCGCAAAGCGGGATGGTCTTGCAGCGGCGGTAGCAACCAGGTCGTATCCACTAGCAACGGCTCAACCTCTCTGACTGCTGAAGATAGGCGCGGTACAAGGGAGTAGACAAGAGCAAGGTCGGACGTAGCAGAAGGTCGGGGCAGGCAGCAAGGATCGTAGTCAGGGGCAACGGCAGGAGGTCTGGAACACAGGCTAGGAACACACTAGGAAACGCTTTCACTGGCACGATGGCAACAAGATCCGGCAAGGAAGGGAAGGGGAAGTGAGGTTATATATGGAAGTGCACAGGTGAATGTACTAATTAAACCAACTGCGCCAATCAGTGGCGCAGTGGCCCTTTAAATCGCAGAGACCCGGCGCGCGCGCCCTAAGGAGTGGGGCCGCGCGCGTCGGGACAGGACCGACGGAGAGCGAGTCAGGTACGGGAGCCGGGGTGCGCATCGCGAGCGGGCGCCACCCGCATCGCGAATCGCATCCCGGCTGGGAGAGATATCGCAGCGCAACCGGTCAGCAGGTCTGACCGGGGCGCTGCGATTGCGAGGATGTTGCGAGCGCTCCGGGGAGGAGTGGGGACCCGGAGCGCTCGGCGTAACAGATCCTCTACCTGTGTGGCTGATGACTCGGACCGTATCAGGGAGTGGAGTCTAAGATGCCGCTGGTCTTCACCAGAGCCCGCCGCACAACAGGATGGATTTGCTGCGGCAGGCGACACCCAGGTCGCTACCCCCAATACGGCTCGACCACACAGGTAACCGGGCAAGGCGAAGTACAGGAGGATGAGACAGACGGTCAGGACAGGCGGCAAAGGTTCGTAGTCAAAAAACGTAGCAGGAAGCTCTGGGTACATGGGTATGGCAAACAGGCAATAGGGTACGCTTTCTCTCAGGCAATAGGCACTGAAGATCCGGCAGGGGGGTTTGGGAGGTGCAGGAACTTATAATGTGTTGTCAGGTGTACATACTAATTAAGAGCGCACTGGCCCTTTAAGTTACAGAGCTCCGTCGCGCGCCCTAGGAGACGGGGACGAGCGCGGCGGAGCTTAGTGCCAGAAGCAGCAGAGCGGTGTAAGTGACGGGCTGGGATTCGCATGCGGGCGCCCCTGGCCGGAGTTCGCGGCCAGAGCGCAGCGCGTGACAGTACACCCCCCCCCGTTTTGGTCTCCCCCTCTTCTTACGGCTCAGAAACTTTTTAAGAAGATCCTGGTCCAGAATATTGTCCTGAGGCTCCCAAGACCTCTCTTAAGGACTGAATCCTTCCCAATCCACAAGGAAGTAATGTTTTCCTCTGACCAACTTGGAAGCAAGAATTTCTTTTACAGCAAAAACATCAGAGGTACCAGAGATGGAGGAGGGCATGATGTCTTCTCGAGAGAAACGATTGTAGATGACAGGCTTCAAGAGGGAAACATGGAAGGAATTCGTGATCTGGAGAGAGGAGGGCAGATGGAGAGAATAAGCCACGGGATTAAGTAGTTTTTTTTACTTTATAGGGACCCAAAAAACGTGGACCTAGTTTGTAAGAGGGTACCTTGAAGCGGATGTACTTTGAGGACAACCACACCTTGTCCCCAGGAGAGAATTCGGGAGGAGGACGTCTTTTCCTGTCCGCTTTAGACTTCATATGGTCCGTAGCAAGAAGAAGAGAATGGCGAGTCTTCTGCCAGATGGAGGCGAAATTTCAAACCAGTTCTTCAGCCATGGGTACCCAGAAGAAGAGGAAGACAGGGGAAGAAGTGGACGAGGGTAAAAGGCCAAAGATCACAAAGAAGGGGGAAGTTCCAGTGGACTGAGAATTCCTATGGTTATAAGAAAATTCGGCCCAGGGTAGTAAATCGGTCCAGTCATCTCGAAGAGCGGAGACAAAATGACAAAGATAGTCCCCCAGGACTTGATTCACCCTTTCGACTTGACCATTGGATTGAGGGTGGTAAGCCGAGAAGTCCAATTTAACTTGGAGGCGTGAACAGAGGGTTCTCCAGAACTTGGAGACAAACTGGACCCCCCGATCGGAGACAATATGAGTAGGTAGTCCATGGAGAAGGAAGATGTGAGCAGTGCTGATGGCAACCCTGACCAGGGCACAAAATGGGCCATTTTAGAAAACCGGTCAACCACAACCCAGATGACCGTGTTGCCACTGGAAGATGGAAGGTCGGTGATAAAGTCCATTTCTATGTTGGTCCAGGGCAGCTCAGGAACAGGCAGAGGTTGTAGAAGACCAGCAGGCTTGGCACAAAGGGTCTTGTCCCGGGCACAGACCGAACAAGAGCGGACGAAGTCAACAACATCTTTTCTCAGAGTTGGCCACCAATACAGTTGGGAGATGAGGTGCAAGGACTTACATATTCCGGCATGGCCGGCCAGAAGAGAGGAATGACCCCATTTCAAGATTCTGAGTCTTAGGCGGGGAGTAACGTAGGTCTTCCCAGGAGGCAGGTGCTGAAGAGTTGCTGGAGCTGCAGTAATGAGACGATCGGGAGGTATAATATGTTGAGGATGTGGTTCTTGGTCTTGGACCTCAGAGGATCTGGATAGCACATCAGCCCGACGATTCTTCTCTGCAGGCCGAAAATGAATAAAAAAGTCAAATCTAGAGAAAAACAGGGCCTGACGAGGATTGAGGCTATGAGCAGTCTGTAGATATATGTGGTCAGTATAAATGGTAAGTGGATGTACAGAGCCCTCCATGAGATGGCGCCATTCTACCAAGGCCAACTTAATAGCCAAAAGCTCACAATCTCCTATTGTAGTTTCTCTCTGCTGGTGAGAAGGTTTTAGAGAAGAAACCGCAGGTTACCGTTTTTCCCTTGGAAGATTTTTGTGTCAAAATAGCGCCTGCACCGACCGAAGAAGCGTCCACTTCCAAAATAAATGGCTTGGCCGAGTCTGGTCTCGACAACACAGGAGCAGAAGCGAAGGCAGATTTTAACCGTTTAAAGGCTTCTTCGGCCTCTGGAGTCCAGACCTTTGGATTAGCCGCTTTCTTAGCAAGAGACACGATGGGAGCAACCAAGGTGGAATAATGCAGAATAAATTGTCGAGAATAATTGGCAAAGCCGAGGAAGCACTGAATCGCTTTCAAGCAAGAAGGTCGAGGCCAATCCAGTACTGCCGACAACTTGTTAGGATCCATTTGCAGACCTTAACTGGAGACAATATACACTAGGAATGGAAGAATGGTCTTCTCAAAAGTACACTTTTCAAGTTTAGCATAGAGATGATTGTCTCGGAGGCGCTGTACAACTTGGCGGAGGTGAGAACGATGAGTATGGAGATCAGGCGAGTAGATGAGAATGTCATCTAAGAAGACAACAACACAGGAGATCACAAAAAATGTCATTGACAAACTCCTGGAAGACCGCCGGAGCATTACAGAGTCCAAAAGGCATCACCAGATATTCAAAATGACTGTCACGAGTATTAAATGCGGTCTTCCATTCGCCCCCTTTTCGTATAAGAATTAAATTATAGGCCCCACGAAGATCCAACTTGGAAAAGATTTTGGCCCCTCGCAGACGATCAAACAACACAGTTATCATCAATGGAAGCGTGTAGCGGTTCTTAACAGTGATTTTATTCAGGCCACGGTAGTCAATGCAAGGTTGTAGGGATCCGTCTTTTTCTATGAAGAAGAAACCTGCTCCGGCAGGAGGGGAGGACTTCCTGATGAATCCCCTCTGTAGGCTTTCCTGTATATACTTAGACATGGCCAGAGTTTCGGGTACAGATAAGGGGTAGATTCTGCCCCTGGGTGGTGTGGTGCCGGGTAGCAGGTCAATGGGACAATCGTAGGGGCGATGTGGAGGTAACACTTCGGCTTGCTTTTCACTGAAGACATCAGCAAAATTCAGTAGAAAGGAAGGCAAACCATGCAGTGGACAAGAAGATGGTTCCAACTTGGTCACCCGTACGTGAATACAATGATTGTTGCAGTGTGGACTCCAGCGAAGGACTTCTTCCAATCCAGCTGTGGAGCATGGAGCTGCAACCAGGGTAGACCCAGTAAGAGAGGAGAAGAAGTACAGTGTGGAAGCACGTAGAAGGACAAGTTCTCTCTGTGTGAGATACCGACCTACATTAACAGGGGTTCAGTGCGGTATAGCAAAGTACAGTCCAGTTTTTCTCCATTGACCGTGGAGATGAACAGCGGTTTCGGGAGGCGTAGAACTGGCAGAAGATACTTGGGCACAAGAGAGGCATCAATGAAGTTACCAGCGGCGGAGCTTAGTGCTAGAAGCAGCAGAGCAGGGTAAGTGACGGGCTGGGATTCGCATGCGGGCGCGTCCCGCGATGCGAATCCCAGCCCCGCCAACAGACGGGGACCCCGGGACACTGTGCTCACAGCCGGAGTTTGCGCCCGGAGCGCAGAGCGCGACACAAGTTCTGATCTAGCACAGGTTAAAGATCAAGCCCTCCAAATGCCATTTGCTGAAGTCACGAGTTCACTATCTTGGGCATGTCATCAGTGCAGAGGGTGTTCAGCCTGACCCCGAAAAAGTGAGTGTTGTAAAGGACTGGCCTACACCCCGCACGGTGCAAGACATCAGAAGCTTCTTGAGGTTCGCTGGCTACTACCAGCGTTTCATCCCTCACTTAGCACAAGTTGCTGGACCCCATACGGCTCTTCTCCGGGGTACTGCGAAGGAGAACTACAATGGACGACTCCCGATCAAGTGGGCTGAAGAACAAGAAACGGAGTTCCAGGCTCTGAAATACCTCCTCACTGAGCCCCCCCCCCATCCTGGCGTATCCTGGCTATCGTCAGCCTTTCAGGCTTTACACCGATGCCAGCTTTGAAGGCCTGGGAGCTGTCCTATCCCAGGTACAAGAAGGTAAAGAAAGGGTAATAGCCTATGCCAGCAGACATCTGCGAGAAGCGGAGAAGAATGACGCCAACTACAGTTCCTTTAAGTTGGAGCTCCTTGCCTTGGTCTGGGCGGTCACTGAGAAGTTCAAAGACTATCTAGCAGCCACCCCTTTCACTGTATATATGGATAATAACCCGCTGGCGCACCTTGACACTGCGAAGTTGGGAGCCATAGAACAGCGTTAGGCCTCCAGACTGGCCAACTATGACTTCAATATCAAGTACAGAAGTGGTAAATCTAATATCAACACTGATGTACTCGCCCGAATTGCTCCTGGCAAAGAACCATCCGTTGAGGACAAGTGGGAAGACATGGAGATGCCCCCCTTCTACCAGAGGTTTGTGAATCAGAATGCGATGAGCCTGGATCTACCAAGGTTCCCGAAGACCTATACACTTGGAAGACTCTGCAAGATTAGAGTCAAGTAATGGGGGGGGAGCTCTTCAATTACCTGCCCCAGAAAAAGGTATCAATTCGTCTACGCAGGTTGCAGTGTGACTTTGAACTGAAACGGTTGTGGCGACAACTAAATCGTCTGTTTCGCCATAAAGGACTGCTGTACAGAAACTCGTTGGATCTAGTCTCCGGGGAGCGCCTACACCAGATTCTAATCCCTACGAGAGATGCAGCCATGGTCCTTAATGCGTACCATGACCAGTCAGGACACTTTGGAGTCCACAAAACCAAAGCCACCATCAGGCGGAGGTTCTACTGGGTGGGAATGCGCAGAGATATTGAGAAATGGTGCGCTGAATGTACCGTCTGCAATATCACCAAGAACCTCCACAAGGATGCGAGAGTGCCCCTTCACCCCATCCACACTGAAAGGCCTAACCAGATGGTCGCCTTGGACCATGTGAAGTTGTCCTCTACCCGCTCTGGCTACATCCGTGCCCTGACCATGGTGGATAATTATTCCGAATGGGTGGTAGTAGTAGTACCCGTCAAGGACCTCACGGCAAAGACTGCTGCGCAGATGTTTTACACCCACTGGGTCCAGACCTTGGGATGTCCGGAGATGGTCCTCACAGATCAAGGAACCGCTTTTGAAGCCCAGCTGTTTCAGGGACTGTGTCAGTTTCATGATTTGCAAGAAACTCCGGACTACAGCCTATCATCCCCAAGGAAATGGGCTATGTGAGAGGATCAACCAAGTATTCATATATGTGCTGCGAGCAGCATCTGTCTCCAAACACGAAGAGTGGCCCCGACTCCTGCCTGAGCTGCTGGAAATCTATAATACCATCCACTGCTCCACAGGTTACACTCCTTTCTTCCTCATGATGGGGTGACACGTACAACTCCCCAAAGACCAGGCCTTTGGTTTGCAGGCAAACGCTTTAACAACTTCTCACAGGTCTCACAAGACTGGGTCTCTGAACACCGGAGGAGAATTGAGGAAGCTAAAGAAATTGTTGAGAAAAAAAATTGTCGAGGCCCAAGATCGACAGCAAGGAGATTGGCTCAGAAAATTTACCAGACCGCATAAGTTAGACTCCATCTGGGAGACGGAGCCTTATACCATCACCGCTGTGCCATATCCTGACTCACGTGTATGAAGTGCAGAAAACTGGATTTGAACCACAGGTGGTTCACAGAAACAGAATCAAATTGTGCCTCAGAGAGGACTTACCAGAACCACCTCCTCCTGCTCCCACAGCTGCTAGACCAGTGAGAGAGTATGTCCCAGGGGAAGGGACGTTCCAATGTTCTCTCCTCTCCAGCCTGCGATGTTCTGTGGTGTACCCTGTCCAGCTCCAGCACAGCCATCTTTAGTCTCCTCTCCTGCAGCACACCTGTCTCCAGTGACAACACCAGGAAGATCGGAACCCTTCTCACCCATGGCAATGGGTTCTCTCAGTCCAGACAAGAATCTAACTCCAGCTGGTCCTCAGGGACTGAAGTTACCACGGAGTTGCCGGTGGAAGATGTTCCTGATAGTCAAGAGATGGTGTTGCGACGGTCTCAAAGGTCGACACAGGGAAACATTCCCCTAAAATACCAAGACTGACCTCATGTAATATCATGTACACATAGTACATTTCATAATTCATCTAGAGTACCATATAATAAACTTCAGTACACCTAATGCAAATAAATATCTCACAAAAAAAAAAAAAAATCAACAAGCAACTCTAACATGTTATTATCCAGTTCCATACCATTGTGTAGACACTAATTTGTTCTTTTATCTCCTACGTGTTCAGAATGCTCTTCCTGGCCAGAAGATGCTCCTGTAGCTCAAATAAAATGCATGTATCCAGAAAGGTAACGGTATTTATGTGTTATCTAGGTAGAGTTCTAGGTGTATAGCCAATAGACCCTAGTAGCTAAGGTATTTGTCAGAGAGCCACAGGCAAGCCAATCCAAAACCAGTGTATAATACAGGTAATAAGTGGTATAAATAAAAAATAAAGTGAGATTATTGTTCTAGTATGTAGAAACATTAAATTCGTTATACATACTTCTAGTAATAGCTTAACCCCTTAACGACGCAGGACGAATATTTATGTCCTGCGCCGGCTCCCGCGATATTAAGCGGGATCGCGCCGCGATCCCGCATCATATCGCGTCGGTCCCGGCGCTCATCAACGGCCGGGACCCGTGGCTAATACCACACATCGCCGATCGCGGCGATGTGCGGTATTAACCCTTTAGAAGCGGCGGTCAAAGCTGCGTGCGTAAATGTCCGAACTATAAAAATATATCATTAATTAAACCGCACGGTCAATGGCGTACACGCAAAAAAATTCCAAGTCAAAAAAGCGCATTTTTGGTCACTTTTAATACCCTTAAAAAAATGAATAAAAAGTGATCAAAAAGTCCGATCAAAAACAAAAATCATACAGATAAAAACTTCAGATCACGACGCAAAAAATTAGTCCTCATACCGCCCCATACACGGACAAATAAAAAAGTTATAGGGGTCAGAAGATGACATTTTTAAACGTATTGTCACGATTCGGCTACGGGTTGTGGATCCGCTGTGTCAGCGAGGGATTGGCGTGGACCGTGCTAGTGGACCGGTTCTAAGAGGCTACTGGTTTTCACCAGAGCCCGCCGCAAAGCGGGATGGTCTTGCTGCGGCAGTAGCAACCAGGTCGTATCCACTAGCAACGGCTCAACCTCGCTGACTGCTGAGAAGGCGTGGGACAGAAGGACTAGGCAGAGGCAAGGTCAGACGTAGCAGAAGGTCGGGGGCAGGCGGCAAGGTTCGTAGTCAGGATGGATAGCAGAAGTTCAGGTAACACAGGCTTTGGACACACTAAACGCTTTCACTGGCACAAGGCAACAAGATCCGGCAAGGGAGTGCAAGGGAGGAGATCAGATATAGCCAGGGAGCAGGTGGAAGCCAATTAAGCTAATTGGGCCAGGCACCAATCATTGGTGCACTGGCCCTTTAAGTCTCAGAGAGCTGGCGCGCGTGCGCGCGCCCTAGAGAGCGGAGCCGCGCGCGCCAGCACATGACAGCAGGGGACCGGGACGGGTAAGTGACCTGGGATGCGATTCGCGAGCGGGCGCGTCCCGCTGTGCGAATCGCATCCCCGACGGCCATGACAGTGCAGCGCTCCCGGTCAGCGGGACTGACCGGGGCGCTGCAGGGAGAGAGACGCCGTGAGCGCTCCGGGGAGGAGCGGGGACCCGGAGCGCTAGGCGTAACAGTACCCCCCCCCTTAGGTCTCCCCTTTTTTTTGTCCGGTAACTGCCTCCCCTGGGATGAGGACACCGGGAAAGAACGGAGGGTTTCCTCAACGGCAGGCAGTACAGCAGGAGTTGGAATGGGGAGGGAGGGCAGAGGGTGAAGCTTGGCACGGGGCAGGGTGACACAAGGACGGGAGCCATGAGGAGGCACAGGGGCTTGCCTGACGGGACTGGGAGGGGGGGAGAGGCACTTCCGATGGCAAGCAGAGTCCCAGTTCTTGATCTCCCCGGTGGTCCAATCAAGGGTGGGAGAATGAAGCCGGAGCCATGGCAGACCGAGGAGGACCTCAGAGGTACAGTTGGGGAGAACGAAGAGCTCAATCCTTTCGTGGTGGGGACCAATACACATCAGGAGGGGTTCTGTGCGGTAACGCACGGTGCAATCCAGTCTGACTCCATTGACCGCGGAAATGTAGAGCGGCTTGACGAGACGGGTCACCGGGATGCGGAATTTGTTCACAAATGACTCCAAAATAAAATTCCCAGAGGCACCAGAGTCCAAGCAGGCCACGGCTGAGAGGGAGGAGTTGGCTGAAGGAGAAATCCGCACGGGCACCGTGAGACGTGGAGAAGCAGACTTAGAACCAAGAGACGCCACACCCAAGTGAGCTGGGTGCGTGCGTGCGTTTCCCAGACGTGGAGGACGGATAGGGCAATCCACCAAGAAATGCTCGGTACTGGCACAGTAAAGACAGAGATTTTCTTCCCTACGGCGATTCCTCTCTTCCTGGGTCAGGCGAGACCGATCCACTTGCATGGCCTCCTCGGCGGGAGGCCCAGGCGTAGATTGCAACGGATACTGTGGGAGAGGTGCCCAGAGATCTAAGTCTTTTTCCTGGCGGAGCTCTTGGTGTCGCTCAGAAAAACGCATGTCAATGCGGGTAGCCAAATGGATGAGTTCTTGCAGGTTGGCAGGAATCTCTCGTGCGGCCAGCACATCCTTGATGCGACTGGATAGGCCTTTTTTAAAGGTCGCGCAGAGAGCCTCGTTATTCCATGATAACTCAGAAGCAAGAGTACGAAATCGGATGGCGTACTCGCCCACTGAAGAATTACCCTGGACCAGGTTCAACAGAGCAGTCTCGGCAGAAGAAGCTCGGGCTGGCTCCTCGAAGACACTCCGGACTTCAGCGAAGAAGGACTGGACTGTGGCTGTGGCAGGATCATTGCGGTCCCAGAGCGGTGTGGCCCAAGACAAGGCCTTTCCTGAAAGATGGCTTACTACGAACGCCACCTTAGACCGTTCTGTAGGAAACAAGTCCGACAACATCTCCATATGCAGGGAACACTGAGACAAAAATCCACGGCAGAGTTTAGAGTCCCCATCAAATTTGTCCGGCAGGGACAAGCGGAGGCTAGGAGCGGCCACTCGCTGCGGAGGAGGTGCAGGAGCTGGCGGAGGAGATGGTTGCTGCTGTAGCAGAGGCAGAAGTTGCTGTAACGTGGCGGTCAACTGCGACAGCTGCTGTCCTTGTTGGGCAATTTGCTGCGATTGCTGAGCGACCACCGTGGTAAGGTCAGCGAGACTTGGCAGCGGCACCTCAGCGGGATCCATGGCCGGATCTACTGTCACGATTCGGCTACGGGTTGTGGATCCGCTGTGTCAGCGAGGGATTGGCGTGGACCGTGCTAGTGGACCGGTTCTAAGAGGCTACTGGTTTTCACCAGAGCCCGCCACAAAGCGGGATGGTCTTGCTGCGGCAGTAGCAACCAGGTCGTATCCACTAGCAACGGCTCAACCTCGCTGACTGCTGAGAAGGCGTGGGACAGAAGGACTAGGCAGAGGCAAGGTCAGACGTAGCAGAAGGTCGGGGGCAGGCGGCAAGGTTCGTAGTCAGGATGGATAGCAGAAGTTCAGGTAACACAGGCTTTGGACACACTAAACGCTTTCACTGGCACAAGGCAACAAGATCCGGCAAGGGAGGAGATCAGATATAGCCAGGGAGCAGGTGGAAGCCAATTAAGCTAATTGGGCCAGGCACCAATCATTGGTGCACTGGCCCTTTAAGTCTCAGAGAGCTGGCGCGCGTGCGCGCGCCCTAGAGAGCGGAGCCGCGCGCGCCAGCACATGACAGCAGGGGACCGGGACGGGTAAGTGACCTGGGATGCGATTCGCGAGCGGGCGCGTCCCGCTGTTCGAATCGCATCCCCGACGGCCATGACAGTGCAGCGCTCCCGGTCAGCGGGACTGACCGGGGCGCTGCAGGGAGAGAGACGCCGTGAGCGCTCCGGGGAGGAGCGGGGACCCGGAGCGCTAGGCGTAACACGTATAAATTTTCCTGCATGTAGTTAGGATTTTTTCCAGAAGTGCGACAAAATCAAACCTGTATAAGTAGGGTATCATTTTAACCATATGGACCAAGAGAATAATGATAAGGTGTAATTTTTACCGAAATATGCACTGCGTAGAAACGGAAGCCCCCAAAAGTTACAAAATGGCGTTTTTTTCTTCGATTTTGTCGCACAATGATTTTTTTTTTCAGTTTCGCCGTGCATTTTTGGGTAAAATAACTGATGTCACTGCAAAGTAGAATTGGCGACGCAAAAAATAAGCCATAATATGGATTTTTAGGTGGAAAATTGAAAGGGTTATGATTTTTAAAAGGTAAGAAGGAAAAGACGAAAGTGCAAAAACGGAAAAACCCTGAGTCCTTAAGGGGTTAATTGTCAGTCAAAAGAAAGAAAAAATAAACAATTAAAGTATTGGCCAAGTGTTAGTCAGTACTAAATTTCATGCATAATAAGGTAGATGGTGATAGTAAAAGGATCTCTAAGATCAGTCTAAAGTAATCCTGTTCGTGAATTCATAATCCTCTATAATCCTGTCCCTGAATTCATAGTCCTCTATAATCCTGTTCCTGAATTCATAGTCCTCTATAATCCTGTCCCTGAATTCATAATCCTCTATAATCCTGTCCCTGAATTCATAGTCCTCTATAAGGCTGGGTCCACACTACGTTTTGTCCCATACGGGAGCGCATACGGCAGGAGGGAGCTAAAAGCTCGCGCTCCCGTATGTGACCGTATGCGCTCCCGTATGTCATTCATTTCAATGAGCCGACCGGAGTGAAACGTTCGGTCCGGTCGGCTCATTTTTGCGCCGTATGCGCTTTTACAACCGGACCTAAAACCGTGGTTGACCACGGTTTTAGGTCCGGTTGTAAAAGCGCATACGGCGCAAAAATGAGCCGACCGGACCGAACGTTTCACTCCGGTCGGCTCATTGAAGTGAATGACATACGGGAGCACATACGGTCACATACGGGAGCGCGAGGTTTTAGCTCCCTCCTGCCGTATGCGCTCCCGTATGGGACAAAACGTAGTGTGGACCCAGCCTAATCCTGTTCCTGAATTCATAGTCCTCTATAATCCTGTTCCTGAATTCATAGTCCTCTATAATCCTGTCCCTGAATTCATAATCCTCTATAATCCTGTCCCTGAATTCATAATCCTCTATAATCCTGTTCCTGAATTCATGGATACTACGATCCTATTCGTGAGTTCATTAGAACTCATAATCCTGTTGTGAATTAATGTCATATAATTCTGTTGATATAAAAAAAATAAAAAGATTTGGTGCTTGCAAGGACATTCTACACTGAGCAAGGACTCTTTATTATTGTGTTATTCTACAGCCATAACATTAAAATTATGCCCAGGACTGTGTTATGGACTTTCAGGCATTCTGTCCCATTGGTGAACATCGTCGAGGACGACTCATTTTATGTAAGGTGGGTTTGTGGTGTCCCGGTACAGGACTTGGTCCTGTCCCTCTGTCTACAGTCCCCACAGCCAGAGTCCCTCCATTCTATCAGGGCTCTCCTGGAGGGATAACCCCTAGTCGCCTCTTAATATTGTGTTTAATGTATATATTTATATATTTTCTATTATAGTATATTGATCTACAGGACCTTAGGTCATGTGACTGTTAATAAATTGTGTTATGCTAACGTTCAAGGACCTTTGGGTCATGTGATATGCCCATAATGCTTTAGGTCAGGACTAACAGGTTTGCTAAACCAATGAGCTTTGATCCTGCCCCCTCCATATATATAATGGGGCGGCTGCCACTTAACCGCTCTCTTAGTTCCGGACTATCAGAGAAAGCACTCCGGTTATTACAGCTACAAGACAAGCTAGGCCTGAAGCCTATTCCTCAGCAGCCACAAAACGGGAGTGAATCCAGCTCAAAACCTACAAATCCTGTGTGACTACTGGACCCAAATTACCCCTAAATCCAGTGGCACAGTAACTAGCAAAATCCAAGCTCATCCTAATACAAAGTCCCAGCAAACCTGTGAGGAGCCTGCACCACGGTCCTCTTACAAAAGACTGTCTGTATTCTGCACCTGCATAAAATCTGCAGTAAAGTTATTCTTGGTTTACTACAACCTCTGCTGTGGACAATCCTTTATTCCTCCCTATCGTTTGTGGGACGGGTGGCGGTAGGACTATTGCATTGAGGAAGCCCGCACCCTGGCGTCACAACAATCAAGGGTTAATCCTATACCCTACACTACCACTCCGCAACACCCCTGTTCATCATCACCCCTATAGGCTACCACAATACTATACATGATATACACTACACCCTCTATACATTATATATACACTATATCCTCTATAATACTATACATTATATATACTATATCCTCTATAATACTATACATTATATATACTATATCCTCTATAATACTATACATTATATATACACTATATCCTCTATAGTTCTATACATTATATACACTATATCCTCTATAGTTCTATACATTACCTTACTGCTGTATGGAGGGCACAGAGAGAATGAACGTCTGTGTCCGTGTGATATCTCAGAGCGATGACAACAGCTGCAGGAGTGAGAAGATATTCCCGAGCTGTAGTAACCTGTCACCACACCACCGCACAGCAGAGCAGAACACATGTTCAGGAGACACAAGAGCTTACAATCTATGAGGAGGAGGAGACAAGAGGAGTGAGGATCCTGATCACAAGAGCTTACAATCTATGAGGAGGAGGAGACAAGAGAAGTGAGGATCCTGATCACAAGAGCTTACAATCTATGAGGAGGAGGAGACAAGAGGAGCGAGGATCCTGATCACAAGATCTTACAATCTATGAGGAGGAGGAGACAAGAGAAGTGAGGATCCTGATCACAAGAGCTTACAATCTATGAGGAGGAGGAGACAAGAGGAGCGAGGATCCTGATCACAAGAGCTTACAATCTATGAGGAGGAGGAGACAAGAGGAGCGAGGATCCTGATCACAAGAGCTTACAATCTATGAGGAGGAGGAGACAAGAGGAGCGAGGATCCTGATCACAAGAGCTTACAATCTATGAGGAGGAGGAGACAAGAGGAGCGAGGATCCTGATCACAAGAGCTTACAATCTATGAGGAGGAGACAAGAGGAGTGAGGATCCTGATCACAAGAGCTTACAATCTATGAGGAGGAGGAGACAAGAGGAGCGAGGATCCTGATCACAAGAGCTTACAATCTATGAGGAGGAGACAAGAGGAGTGAGGATTGTCAGGGTCCGGACTGGCAGGAATTAGTAGTAGCTGGTGGTGGATCCGCTGTGCCAGAGAGGTGATGACGTGGGCCGTACCAGGGGAACGGAGTCTAAAGGGGTTACTGGTTTTCACCAGAGCCCACCGCAAAGTGGGATGGTCTTGCTGTGGCAGGTAACCCCCAGGTCGTTCCACCCAGTAGCGACTCAACCTCTCTAGCTGCTGAGATAAGGCAAAGTACAAGAGGATCAGGCACAGCGAAGTCAGACGTAGCAAATGATCAGGGCAGGCAGCAACGGTTCACAGGTGGTAGTCAGTAGCAACGGGTTCGGCAACAGGCAGGGCAACACAGGAACAAGGACCACTTTCACTCAGGCACAAGGCAACAAAGATCCGGCAGGAGGCTGTGGGAGGAGATGGTACTTATAGGCAGTGCACAGGTGCAGGCCTAATTAAGTCAAAGCAGAAACCTTTAACCCTAAATAAACCAGTTTGGACCAGGCACCAATCACTGGTGCACTGGCCCTTTAAATTTAAGAGTCCCGGCATACGCGTGCCCTATAGAGCGGGGACGCGCCCGCGTGACCGGAGCGCTGCCTGGGGGCATACGCTGTGAGCGCACCGAGGCAAGCAGGGTGCCCGGAGCGCTCAGCGTAACAGTACCCCCCCCCCCCCCCCTTAGGTCTCCCCCTTTTTTTGGTACCCAAGAACTTGAGGATGCCCTCCCAGTCGACCAGAAATACTTTTTTTTCCCCTGACCGACTTAGAGGCCAGGATCTCCCGCACAGAAAAGATATCGGAAGTGCCAGACACAGGGGTAGGAGCAACATCTCTTTGGGAGAAGCGGTTGAAAACCGCCGGCTTCAGGAGGGAGATGTGAAAGCAGTTGGGAATTCTTAAAGTGGAAGGTAGGTGGAGCTGGTAGCAAACTGGATTGATCCTCTTTTTGACTCTGTAGGGTCCCAAATAGCGAGGACCCAGTTTATAACTTGGGACCCTGAAACAGATGTACCTCGAAGATAGCCAGACCTTGTCTCCGGGGGTAAAGACTGGAGGAGCCCGACATTTTTTATCCGCCTGGACCTTCATGCGGGATGAGGCCTGTTGGAGAGAGAGAGACGTGTCTCGCGCCAGATGGAAGCAAAGTCCCGTACTAGGTAGTCTACTGCAGGTACATCGGAGGTGGAAGACAAGGGCAGAGGCGGCAAAGGATGATGGCCGTAAACCACAAAGAAGGGAGACTTGTTGGAAGCAGAAGAGTCCTTGTAGTTATAAAAGAGAACTCTGCCCACGGAAGAAGATCGACCCAGTCGTCATGGCGAGAGGAGACGAAGTGACGAAGATAGTCACCCAGAATTTGGTTCACACGCTCCACCTGACCGTTGGTTTGGGGGTGATATGAGGAGGAAAAGTCCAACTTGATCTTTAACTGTCCACAGAGGGCTCTCTAGAATTTAGACACGAATTGAACACCTCTGTCAGACACAATATGGGAAGGAAGACCATGTAAACGGAAAATGTGCTGTAAGAACAGTTTTGCCAACTGTGGTGCAGATGGTAAAGCTGGTAGAGGAATAAAGTGCGCCATCTTGGAGAAGCGGTCCACGACAACCCAGATTACCATCATGCCATGAGATGGTGGAAGAAGATCAGTGACGAAGTCCATGGTGATGTGAGACCATGGAGATTCCAGAACTGGAAGAGGCTGGAGCAGACCAGCAGGTTTCTGGCGCGGGGTCTTGTCTCTGGCGCACACAGAACAGGCTTGCACAAATTCGGTGACGTCCCTCTCCAACGATTGCCACCAGTATTTTCTGGAAATTAGCTGAAGGGTCTTCCGAACACCTGGATGGCCAGCCACTAACGAAGAGTGTCCCCACTTGAGAATCCTCAAAACGTAGACGAGGTGGCACGAAGGTCTTGCCTGGAGGAAGAGGACGAAGATCCACAGGAGCAACGGAAATGAGGCACTCTGGAGGAATGATATGTTGAGGAGAAGTCTCGTCACCTACAACGTCAGAAGAGCGGGATAGTGCATCTGCTCTGATGTTCTTGCTTGCTGGACGAAAGTGAATCAAGAAATTAAAGCGTGCAAAGAAAAGAGACCAGCGGGCCTGGCGGGGATTAAGTCTCTGTGCAGACTGGAGGTAAGATAGATTTTTGTGATCTGTGTAGATGCTCACTGGGTGGGTAGAGCCCTCTAGAAGATGCCTCCATTCCTCTAATGCCAGTTTAATGGCCAACAGCTCTCTGTCACCTATCGAGTAATTCCTCTCGGCAGGAGAAAATGTCTTGGAAAAGAAACCGCATGTTACAGTCTTTCCTTTTGGGGACTTCTGGGTGAGCACGGCTCCAGCTCCTACGGAGGAGGCGTCCACTTCCAAGGAGAAAGGCGTGGAGGGGTCTGGTCTGGTGAGAACTGGTGCGGAGGCGAATGAGGCTTTCATGGACTGGAAGGCCTCCTTGGCCTGGGAAGACCACAACTTGGGATTGGCTCCTTTTTTTGTCAAGGCCACAATGGGAGCCACAAGGGAGGAGTAGTGTGGAATGAACTGCCTATAGTAGTTGGCAAAGCCCAGGAACCTTTGTATGGCACGTAGACCAGAGGGGCACAGCTAGTCCAGTACTGCAGAGAGTTTAGCTGGGTCCATCTGTAGGCCTTGGGCAGAAATTATGTACCCAAGGAAAGGCAGACTGGTCTGCTCAAATAGGCACTTTTCAATCTTGGCATAGAGGCAATTCCTCCTCAGACGGGACAGGACTTGTTTCACATGAAACTGGTGTTGTTCCAGACTGGATGAGAAGATGAGGATGTCATCCAGGTAGACCACCACACAGGTGTAGAGCAGGTTCCTGAAGAGGTCATTCACAAATTCCTGAAAGACAGCTGGTGCGTTACAGAGACCAAAGGGCATCACCAGGTACTCAAAATGGCCATCCCGTGTGTTGAAGGCGGTCTTCCACTCCTCACCCTCTCTTATGCGGATCACGGAGATCCAACTTGGTAAAGATTCTGGCCCCACGCAGACGATCAAAGAGCTCAGAGATCAAGGGGAGAGGGTAGCGATTCTTGACTGTGATCTTATTAAGTCCTCGGTAGTCAATGCACGGACGAAGGGAGCCGTCCTTCTTGGTGACAAAGAACCCTGCTCCTGCTGGTTAGGAAGACTTCCTTATAAATCCCCTTTGCAAATTCTCTTTGATGTATTCTGACATGGCAAGAGTCTCTGGTGGTGAGAGGGGATATATTCTATCCCGTGGTGGAGTAGTCCCTGGCAACAAGTCAATGGGACAGTAATAAGGTCTGTGAGGAGGAATAACCTCGGCTTGCTTCTTACAGAAAACATCAGCAAAACTGTGATATGGCTCTGGCAAACCCGGTGGAGGAGAAGCAGCGGAGGTTTGCTTGACAGGAACAGGCTTGAGACAGCGGCAGAAGCAAGAGGGACCCCAACTTAGGATCTCTCCTGAGGTCCAATTCAGGACAGGACAATGGCGTTGGAGCCAAGGCAGACCCAGGAGGAGTTCAGAGGAGCAAAAGGGGAGGACATAGAACTCCTGTTTCTCTGTATGAAGAATCCCAATGTCCATCTGGAGTGGCAGACTTCGGAACTGCACAGTAGCAGCGAGTCTCTCTCCATTGACTGTGGCGATACTGAAGGGCTTGAGAAGACGAACCACAGGAATATGATACTTAACAATCCAGGAAGCATGGATGAAGTTGCCGGCAGTACCGGAGACCAGAAAAGCGACTGCAGTGAAAGGTGACTTGGTGGGTACGGATAGCCGCACAGATACCGTAAGACGTGGAGAGGAGGAATCCACACCTAGTAACACCTCTCCTACGTTTACTAGGTGTGTGCGTTTCCCAAACACGGTGGACGGAGAGGACAATCTTTCAGGAAGTGCTCTGAGCTGGCGCAGTATAGACACAAATTCTCGCTTCTACGGCGTCTCCGTTCTTGAGAGGTCAGGCGAGACCGGTCCACTTGCATGGCTTCCACGGCGGGAGGCCCAGAAGAGGGTTGCGGTGGATGCTGAAAAACCGGAGCCAGACGAGAATAGCATCTAGGACGAGCTCTCTCCCTTTCCTGACGAAGTTCCTCTTGTCTCTCGGAGAAACGCTTGTCAATCCTAGTGGCCAAATGTATGAGGTCACTAAGAGAAGATGGTATATCTCGTGCGGCTAAGACATCCTTTATCTCACTGCTTAGTCCCTTTTTGAAGGTAGCACAAAGTGCTTCATTTTTCCAATTCAGCTCTGAGGCCAGGGTACGGAATTGGATAGCGTATTCACCCACTGTAGAGCTTCCTTGAGTCAAATTCAGAAGTGCTGTCTCGGCTGAGGAAGCCCGGGCTGGCTCCTCAAACACACTCCGAAATTCCTGGCAAAAAGGATTGGACGGAGGAAGTGTAGTATAGGAGAAAAAGTCGGCACTTCTGTGGTGGGCGGTGCACGTGGAAAAAATAGGCATATAGAAAAAAAAAGTCCCGGCACTCACCAATTTGCAAGCCAATTCGTGTTTATTGTATGCGTGTAAATAGAACGCGTTTCGGCAAAGCCTTCCTCTGCTGTCTAGCTGGAGATGCGAACAAGCAGTCAGCTATATACATGAGGAGGCGCCCAGTGATGACGTCACCCACTGGCCGGCACGCCATCTTACATCTATTATACCGATGTTATCGGCTGACATTTACTACGGACTTCCATTGATAGCAGAGCGCTACGTGCGCACTTATTCCTACTAAAGCCTCGTTCACATGCCGGACTACTGAATTCCGGATTATCAGACTTACCATGCACCCGATGTCCGGATCTAGAACGACTCCACGAACTATGAGCCTTTATTTTGCTATGTTTAGCAAGGAGTACATAGCCTTTCAGTTCCCGGCTGGGAACACTAAGGACATTAGATGCACAGCTTCTTCTCCGAGAACGGCTTCATTAGTCGCATGCTGCGATGCGCATCAGCCGCGCCAACTCCCTGCCGGGGAGCGCGATCGGTACACATGTTTTGCTTTGTTTATTGTTGTTATTTCTGTTTACACTGTTACTGTGACAATGTTAACGTCACACCCGGCGTGCCGGCCAGTGGGTGACGTCATCACTGGGCGTCTCCTCATGTATACAGCTGACTGCTTGTTCGCATCTCCAGCTAGACAGCAGAGGAAGGCTTTGCCCAAACGCGTCCTATTTACACGCATACAATAAACACGAATTGGCTTGCAACTTGGTGAGTGCCGGGACTTTTTGTTCTATATGGACGGAGGAAGTGGCTGGATCCATGCTGTCCCACAATGGTGTAGCCCAGGCCAGGGCCTTTCTGGTTAGCAAACTAACTATAAAGGCCACCTTGGCACGTTCAGACGGGAACTGGTCGGCCATAAGCTCCAGATGCAGGGAGCATTGAGACAGGAAGCTGCAACACTGCTTGGAGTCACCGTCATATTTTTACGGCAAGGACAGACGAACTCTGGAGCTGCAGGAAGCGGCAGCAGGCTGTGGAGGTGACACTGGAGCTGGCGGTGGTGACGGTTGCTGCTGGGCAGACAGGAGTTGCTGCAACATGGCGGACAACTGATTCATTTGTTGTCCCTGCTGCGCAATTTCCTGCGACTGCTGGAGCACCATAGCAGAGAGGTCAGCGACGCTTGGCAGAGATACCTCAGCGGGATCCATGGCCGGATCTTACTGTCAGGGTCCGGACTGGCAGAAAGTAGCAGTAGCTGGTGGTGGATCCGCTGTGCCAGAGAGGTGATGACGTGGGCCGTACCAGGGGAACAGAGTCTAAAGGGGTTACTGGTTTTCACCAGAGCCCGCCGCAAAGCGGGATGGTCTTGCTGCGGCAGGTAACCCCCAGGTCGTTCCACCCAGTAGCGATTCAACCTCTCTGGCTGCTGAGATAAGGCAAAGTACAAGAGGATCAGGCACAGGCGAAGTCAGACGTAGCAAATGATCAGGGCAGGCAGTAACGGTTCACAGGTGGTAGTCAGTAGCAACGGGTTCGGCAACAGGCAGGGCAACAGGCAGGGCAACACAGGAACAAGGACCACTTTCACTCAGGCACAAGGCAACAAAGATCCGGCAGGAGGCTGTGGGAGGAGATGGTACTTATAGGCAGTGCACAGGTGCAGGCCTAATTAAGTCAAAGCAGAAACCTTTAACCCTAAATAAACCAGTTTGGACCAGGCACCAATCACTGGTGCACTGGCCCTTTAAATTTAAGAGTCCCGACATACGCATGCCCTATAGAGCGGGGACGCGCCCGCCGAGACCGCGTGACCGGAGCGCTGCCTGGGGGCATACACTGTGAGTGCACCGAGGCAAGCAGGGTGCCCGGAGCGCTCAGCGTAACAAGGATCCTGATCACAAGAGCTTACAATCTATGAGGAGGAGACAAGAGGAGTGAGGATCCTGATCACAAGAGCTTACAATCTATGAGGAGGAGACAAGAGGAGTGAGGATCCTGATCACAAGAGCTTACAATCTATGAGGAGGAGACAAGAGGAGTGAGGATCCTGATCACAAGAGCTTACAATCTATGAGGAGGAGGAGACAAGAGGAGTGAGGATCCTGATCACAAGAGCTTACAATCTATGAGGAGACAAGAGGAGTGAGGACCCTGATCACAAGAGCTTACAATCTATGAGGAGGAGACAAGAGGAGTGAGGATCCTGATCACAAGAGCTTACAATCTATGAGGAGGAGGAGGAGACAAGAGGAGTGAGGATCCTGATCACAAGAGCTTACAATCTATGAGGAGGAGGAGGAGACAAGAGGAGTGAGGATCCTGATCACAAGAGCTTACAATCTATGAGGAGGAGGAGACAAGAGGAGTGAGGATCCTGATCACAAGAGCTTACAATCTATGAGGAGGAGGAGACAAGAGGAGTGAGGATCCTGATCACAAGAGCTTACAATCTATGAGGAGGAGGAGACAAGAGGAGTGAGGATCCTGATCACAAGAGCTTACAATCTATGAGGAGGAGGAGACAAGAGGGGTGAGGATCCTGATCACAAGAGCTTACAATCTATGAGGAGGAGACAAGAGGAGTGAGGATCCTGATCACAAGAGCTTACAATCTATGAGGAGGAGACAAGAGGAGTGAGGATCCTGATCACAAGAGCTTACAATCTATGAGGAGGAGACAAGAGGAGTGAGGATCCTGATCACAAGAGCTTACAATCTATGAGGAGGAGACAAGAGGAGTGAGGATCCTGATCACAAGAGCTTACAATCTATGAGGAGGAGGAGAAAAGAGGAGTGAGGATCCTGATCACAAGAGCTTACAATCTATGAGGAGGAGGAGACAAGAGGAGTGAGGATCCTGATCACAAGAGCTTACAATCTATGAGGAGGAGACAAGAGAAGTGAGGATCCTGATCACAAGAGCTTACAATCTATGAGGAGGAGACAAGAGGAGTGAGGATCCTGATCACAAGAGCTTACAATCTATGAGGAGCAGACAAGAGGAGTGAGGATCCTGATCACAAGAGCTTACAATCTATGAGGAGACAAGAGGAGTGAGGATCCTGATCACAAGAGCTTACAATCTATGAGGAGGAGACAAGAGGAGTGAGGATCCTGATCACAAGAGCTTACAATCTATGAGGAGACAAGAGGAGTGAGGATCCTGATCACAAGAGCTTACAATCTATGAGGAGACAAGAGGAGTGAGGACCCTGATCAAAAGAGCTTACAATCTTTGAGGAGGAGACAAGAGGAGCGAGGATCCTGATCACAAGAGCTTACAATCTATGAGGAGGAGGAGACAAGAGGAGTGAGGATCCTGATCACAAGAGCTTACAATCTATGAGGAGGAGGAGACAAGAGGAGTGAGGATCCTGATCACAAGAGCTTACAATCTATGAGGAGACAAGAGGAGTGAGGATCCTGATCACAAGAGCTTACAATCTATGAGGAGGAGGAGACAAGAGGAGTGAGGATCCTGATCACAAGAGCTTACAATCTATGAGGAGAGAAGAGGAGTGAGGATCCTGATCACAAGAGCTTACAATCTATGAGGAGACAAGAGGAGCGAGGATCCTGATCACAAGAGCTTACAATCTATGAGGAGACAAGAGGAGCGAGGATCCTGATCACAAGAGCTTACAATCTATGAGGAGACAAGAGGAGCGAGGATCCTGATCACAAGAGCTTACAATCTATGAGGAGACAAGAGGAGTGAGGATCCTGATCACAAGAGCTTACAATCTATGAGGAGGAGGAGACAAGAGGAGTGAGGATCCTGATCACAAGAGCTTACAATCTATGAGGAGGAGGAGACAAGAGGAGTGAGGATCCTGATCACAAGAGCTTACAATCTATGAGGAGGAGGAGACAAGAGGAGTGAGGATCCTGATCACAAGAGCTTACAATCTATGAGGAGACAAGAGGAGTGAGGACCCTGATCACAAGAGCTTACAATCTATGAGGAGGAGACAAGAGGAGTGAGGATCCTGATCACAAGAGCTTACAATCTATGAGGAGGAGACAAGAGGAGTGAGGATCCTGATCACAAGAGCTTACAATCTATGAGGAGGAGACAAGAGGAGTGAGGATCCTGATCACAAGAGCTTACAATCTATGAGGAGGAGGAGACAAGAGGAGTGAGGATCCTGATCACAAGAGCTTACAATCTATGAGGAGACAAGAGGAGTGAGGACCCTGATCACAAGAGCTTACAATCTATGAGGAGGAGACAAGAGGAGTGAGGATCCTGATCACAAGAGCTTACAATCTATGAGGAGGAGGAGGAGACAAGAGGAGTGAGGATCCTGATCACAAGAGCTTACAATCTATGAGGAGGAGGAGGAGACAAGAGGAGTGAGGATCCTGATCACAAGAGCTTACAATCTATGAGGAGGAGGAGACAAGAGGAGTGAGGATCCTGATCACAAGAGCTTACAATCTATGAGGAGGAGGAGACAAGAGGAGTGAGGATCCTGATCACAAGAGCTTACAATCTATGAGGAGGAGGAGACAAGAGGAGTGAGGATCCTGATCACAAGAGCTTACAATCTATGAGGAGGAGGAGACAAGAGGGGTGAGGATCCTGATCACAAGAGCTTACAATCTATGAGGAGGAGACAAGAGGAGTGAGGATCCTGATCACAAGAGCTTACAATCTATGAGGAGGAGACAAGAGGAGTGAGGATCCTGATCACAAGAGCTTACAATCTATGAGGAGGAGACAAGAGGAGTGAGGATCCTGATCACAAGAGCTTACAATCTATGAGGAGGAGACAAGAGGAGTGAGGATCCTGATCACAAGAGCTTACAATCTATGAGGAGGAGGAGAAAAGAGGAGTGAGGATCCTGATCACAAGAGCTTACAATCTATGAGGAGGAGGAGACAAGAGGAGTGAGGATCCTGATCACAAGAGCTTACAATCTATGAGGAGGAGACAAGAGAAGTGAGGATCCTGATCACAAGAGCTTACAATCTATGAGGAGGAGACAAGAGGAGTGAGGATCCTGATCACAAGAGCTTACAATCTATGAGGAGCAGACAAGAGGAGTGAGGATCCTGATCACAAGAGCTTACAATCTATGAGGAGACAAGAGGAGTGAGGATCCTGATCACAAGAGCTTACAATCTATGAGGAGGAGACAAGAGGAGTGAGGATCCTGATCACAAGAGCTTACAATCTATGAGGAGACAAGAGGAGTGAGGATCCTGATCACAAGAGCTTACAATCTATGAGGAGACAAGAGGAGTGAGGACCCTGATCAAAAGAGCTTACAATCTTTGAGGAGGAGACAAGAGGAGCGAGGATCCTGATCACAAGAGCTTACAATCTATGAGGAGGAGGAGACAAGAGGAGTGAGGATCCTGATCACAAGAGCTTACAATCTATGAGGAGGAGGAGACAAGAGGAGTGAGGATCCTGATCACAAGAGCTTACAATCTATGAGGAGACAAGAGGAGTGAGGATCCTGATCACAAGAGCTTACAATCTATGAGGAGGAGGAGACAAGAGGAGTGAGGATCCTGATCACAAGAGCTTACAATCTATGAGGAGAGAAGAGGAGTGAGGATCCTGATCACAAGAGCTTACAATCTATGAGGAGACAAGAGGAGCGAGGATCCTGATCACAAGAGCTTACAATCTATGAGGAGACAAGAGGAGCGAGGATCCTGATCACAAGAGCTTACAATCTATGAGGAGACAAGAGGAGCGAGGATCCTGATCACAAGAGCTTACAATCTATGAGGAGACAAGAGGAGTGAGGATCCTGATCACAAGAGCTTACAATCTATGAGGAGGAGGAGACAAGAGGAGTGAGGATCCTGATCACAAGAGCTTACAATCTATGAGGAGGAGGAGACAAGAGGAGTGAGGATCCTGATCACAAGAGCTTACAATCTATGAGGAGGAGGAGACAAGAGGAGTGAGGATCCTGATCACAAGAGCTTACAATCTATGAGGAGACAAGAGGAGTGAGGATCCTGATCACAAGAGCTTACAATCTATGAGGAGGAGGAGACAAGAGGAGTGAGGATCCTGATCACAAGAGCTTACAATCTATGAGGAGAGAAGAGGAGTGAGGATCCTGATCACAAGAGCTTACAATCTATGAGGAGACAAGAGGAGCGAGGATCCTGATCACAAGAGCTTACAATCTATGAGGAGACAAGAGGAGTGAGGATCCTGATCACAAGAGCTTACAATCTATGAGGAGGAGGAGACAAGAGGAGTGAGGATCCTGATCACAAGAGCTTACAATCTATGAGGAGGAGGAGACAAGAGGAGTGAGGATCCTGATCACAAGAGCTTACAATCTATGAGGAGACAAGAGGAGCGAGGATCCTGATCACAAGAGCTTACAATCTATGAGGAGGAGGAGACAAGAGGAGCGAGGATCCTGATCACAAGAGCTTACAATCTATGAGGAGGAGGAGACAAGAGGAGTGAGGATCCTGATCACAAGAGCTTACAATCTATGAGGAGGAGACAAGAGGAGTGAGGATCCTGATCACAAGAGCTTACAATCTATGAGGAGGAGGAGACAAGAGGAGTGAGGATCCTGATCACAAGAGCTTACAATCTATGAGGAGACAAGAGGAGCGAGGATCCTGATCACAAGAGCTTACAATCTATGAGGAGGAGGAGACAAGAGGAGTGAGGACCCTGATCACAAGAGCTTACAATCTATGAGGAGACAAGAGGAGTGAGGATCCTGATCACAAGAGCTTACAATCTATGAGGAGGAGGAGACAAGAGGAGTGAGGATCCTGATCACAAGAGCTTACAATCTATGAGGAGGAGACAAGAGGAGTGAGGATCCTGATCACAAGAGCTTACAATCTATGAGGAGGAGACAAGAGGAGTGAGGATCCTGATCACAAGAGTTTACAATCTATGAGGAGGAGACAAGAGGAGTGAGGATCCTGATCACAAGAGCTTACAATCTATGAGGAGGAGACAAGAGGAGTGAGGATCCTGATCACAAGAGCTTACAATCTATGAGGAGGAGACAAGAGGAGTGAGGATCCTGATCACAAGAGCTTACAATCTATGAGGAGACAAGAGGAGTGAGGATCCTGATCACAAGAGCTTACAATCTATGAGGAGGAGACAAGAGGAGTGAGGATCCTGATCACAAGAGCTTACAATCTATGAGGAGACAAGAGGAGTGAGGATCCTGATCACAAGAGCTTACAATCTATGAGGAGGAGACAAGAGGAGTGAGGATCCTGATCACAAGAGCTTACAATCTATGAGGAGGAGGAGACAAGAGGAGTGAGGATCCTGATCACAAGAGCTTACAATCTATGAGGAGGAGGAGACAAGAGGAGTGAGGATCCTGATCACAAGAGCTTACAATCTATGAGGAGGAGGAGACAAGAGGAGTGAGGATCCTGATCACAAGAGCTTACAATCTATGAGGAGGAGACAAGAGGAGTGAGGATCCTGATCACAAGAGCTTACAATCTATGAGGAGACAAGAGGAGCGAGGATCCTGATCACAAGAGCTTACAATCTATGAGGAGGAGGAGACAAGAGGAGCGAGGATCCTGATCACAAGAGCTTACAATCTATGAGGAGGAGGAGACAAGAGGAGTGAGGATCCTGATCACAAGAGCTTACAATCTATGAGGAGGAGACAAGAGGAGTGAGGATCCTGATCACAAGAGCTTACAATCTATGAGGAGGAGGAGACAAGAGGAGTGAGGATCCTGATCACAAGAGCTTACAATCTATGAGGAGACAAGAGGAGCGAGGATCCTGATCACAAGAGCTTACAATCTATGAGGAGGAGGAGACAAGAGGAGTGAGGATCCTGATCACAAGAGCTTACAATCTATGAGGAGGAGACAAGAGGAGTGAGGATCCTGATCACAAGAGCTTACAATCTATGAGGAGGAGGAGACAAGAGGAGTGAGGACCCTGATCACAAGAGCTTACAATCTATGAGGAGACAAGAGGAGTGAGGATCCTGATCACAAGAGCTTACAATCTATGAGGAGACAAGAGGAGCGAGGATCCTGATCACAAGAGCTTACAATCTATGAGGAGGAGGAGACAAGAGGAGTGAGGATCCTGATCACAAGAGCTTACAATCTATGAGGAGACAAGAGGAGTGAGGATCCTGATCACAAGAGCTTACAATCTATGAGGAGGAGGAGACAAGAGGAGTGAGGATCCTGATCACAAGAGCTTACAATCTATGAGGAGGAGGAGACAAGAGGAGTGAGGATCCTGATCACAAGAGCTTACAATCTATGAGGAGACAAGAGGAGTGAGGATCCTGATCACAAGAGCTTACAATCTATGAGGAGGAGGAGACAAGAGGAGTGAGGATCCTGATCACAAGAGCTTACAATCTATGAGGAGGAGACAAGAGGAGTGAGGATCCTGATCACAAGAGCTTACAATCTATGAGGAGAGAAGAGGAGTGAGGATCCTGATCACAAGAGCTTACAATCTATGAGGAGACAAGAGGAGCGAGGATCCTGATCACAAGAGCTTACAATCTATGAGGAGGAGGAGACAAGAGGAGTGAGGATCCTGATCACAAGAGCTTACAATCTATGAGGAGCAGACAAGAGGAGTGAGGATCCTGATCACAAGAGCTTACAATCTATGAGGAGACAAGAGGAGCGAGGATCCTGATCACAAGAGCTTACAATCTATGAGGAGGAGGAGACAAGAGGAGTGAGGATCCTGATCACAAGAGCTTACAATCTATGAGGAGACAAGAGGAGTGAGGATCCTGATCACAAGAGCTTACAATCTATGAGGAGGAGGAGGAGACAAGAGGAGTGAGGATCCTGATCACAAGAGCTTACAATCTATGAGGAGGAGGAGACAAGAGGAGTGAGGATCCTGATCACAAGAGCTTACAATCTATGAGGAGGAGACAAGAGGAGTGAGGATCCTGATCACAAGAGCTTACAATCTATGAGGAGGAGACAAGAGGAGCGAGGATCCTGATCACAAGAGCTTACAATCTATGAGGAGACAAGAGGAGTGAGGATCCTGATCACAAGAGCTTACAATCTATGAGGAGGAGGAGACAAGAGGAGTGAGGATCCTGATCACAAGAGCTTACAATCTATGAGGAGACAAGAGGAGTGAGGATCCTGATCACAAGAGCTTACAATCTATGAGGAGGAGACAAGAGGAGTGAGGATCCTGATCACAAGAGCTTACAATCTATGAGGAGGAGACAAGAGGAGTGAGGATCCTGATCACAAGAGCTTACAATCTATGAGGAGGAGACAAGAGGAGTGAGGACCCTGATCACAAGAGCTTACAATCTATGAGGAGACAAGAGGAGTGAGGACCCTGATCACAAGAGCTTACAATCTATGAGGAGGAGACAAGAGGAGTGAGGATCCTGATCACAAGAGCTTACAATCTATGAGGAGGAGACAAGAGGAGTGAGGATCCTGATCACAAGAGCTTACAATCTATGAGGAGGAGGAGACAAGAGGAGTGAGGATCCTGATCACAAGAGCTTACAATCTATGAGGAGGAGGAGACAAGAGGAGTGAGGATCCTGATCACAAGAGCTTACAATCTATGAGGAGGAGGAGACAAGAGGAGTGAAGATCCTGATCACAAGAGCTTACAATCTATGAGGAGGAGACAAGAGGAGTGAGGATCCTGATCACAAGAGCTTACAATCTATGAGGAGGAGACAAGAGGAGTGAGGATCCTGATCACAAGAGCTTACAATCTATGAGGAGGAGGAGACAAGAGGAGTGAGGATCCTGATCACAAGAGCTTACAATCTATGAGGAGACAAGAGGAGTGAGGATCCTGATCACAAGAGCTTACAATCTATGAGGAGGAGGAGACAAGAGGAGTGAGGATCCTGATCACAAGAGCTTACAATCTATGAGGAGGAGGAGACAAGAGGAGCGAGGAAAAAGGGAAAATTCCCGCCATTTCCGAGCTCCGCCCACTCCAGTCACATGATCATCCTCACAGGTCCTTCAGCACAACCTACTCTAGCCTGCTATATTCCGCCCACATACTACTGGTCACATGATTGTGACATCACCACAGGTCCTACACCTCCGGCATCTACTTGGTTACGAACAGGTTCTAGTCGGGCAGAAAGAAGATTATATGAGGAGGAGGATTGTTACAGTGTGTCACCCCAGTAGTAAGGAGATTACATGAGGAGGAGGTTTGTTACAGTGTGTCACCCCAGTAGTAAGGAGATTACATGAGGAGGAGGTTTGTTACAGTGTGTCACCCCAGTAGTAAGGAGATTACATGAGGAGGAGGTTTGTTACAGTGTGTCACCCCAGTAGTAAGGAGATTACATGAGGAGGAGGTTTGTTACAGTGTGTCACCTCAGTAGTAAGGAGATTACGTGAGGAGGAGGTTTGTTACAGTGTGTCACCCCTGTAGTAAGGAGATTACATGAGAAGGGGGTTTGTTACAGTGTGTCACCCCAGTAGTAAGGGGATTACATGGGGAGGAGTTTTGTTACAGTGTGTCACCTCAGTAGTAAGGAGATTACGTGAGGAGGAGGTTGGTTACAGTGTGTCACCCCAGTAATAAGGAGATTACATGAGGAGGAGGTTTGTTACAATGTGTCACCCCAGTAGTAAGGAGATTACATGAGGAGGAGGTTTGTTACAGTGTGTCACCCCAGTAGTAAGGAGATTACATGGGGAGGAGGTTTGTTACAGTGTGTCACCCCAGTAGTAAGGAGATTACATGAGGTGTGGGTTTGTTACAGTGTCTCACCCCAGTAGTAAGGAGATTACATGAGGAGGAGGTTTGTTACAGTGTGTCACCCCAGTAGTAAGGAGATTACATGAGGGGGAGGATTGTTACAGTGTGTCATCCCAGTAGTAAGGAGATTACATGAGGACGAGGTTTGTTACAGTGTGTCACCCCAGTAGTAAGGAGATTACATGAGGAGGAGGTTTGTTACAGTGCGTCACCCCAGTAGTAAGGAGATTACATGAGGAGGAGGTTTGTTACAGTGTGTCACCCCAGTAGTAAGGAGATTACATGAGGAGGAGGTTTGTTACAGTGTGTCATCCCAGTAGTAAGGAGACTACATGAGGAGGAGGTTTGTTACAGTGTGTCACCCCAGTAGTAAGGAGATTACATGAGGAGGAGGTTTGTTACAGTGTGGCACCCCAGTAGTAAGGAGATTACATGAGGAGGAGGTTTGTTACAGTGTGTCACCCCAGTAGTAAGGAGATTACATGTGGAGGAGGTTTGTTACAGTGTGTCACCCCAGTAGTAAGGAGATTACATGGGGAGGAGGTTTGTTACAGTGTGTCACCCCAGTAGTAAGGTGATTACATGAGGACGAGGTTTGTTACAGTGTGTCACCCCAGTAGTAAGGAGATTACATGAGGAGGAGGTTTGTTACAGTGTGTCACCCCAGTAGGAAGGAGATTACATGAGGAGGAGGTTTGTTACAGCGTGTCACCCCAGTAGTAAGGAGATTACATGAGGTGTGGGTTTGTTACAGTGTGTCACCCCAGTAGTAAGGAGATTACATGAGGAGGAGGTTTGTTACAGTGTGTCACCCCAGTAGTAAAGAGATTACATGAGGAGGAGGAGGTTTGTTACAGTGTGTCACCCCAGTAGTAAAGAGATTACATGAGGAGGAGGAGGTTTGTTATAGTTTGTCACCCCAGTAGTAAGGAGATTACATGAGGAGGAGGTTTGTTACAGTGTGTCACCCCAGTAGTAAGGAGATTACATGAGGAGGAGGTTTGTTACAGTGTGTCACCCCAGTAGTAAGGAGATTACATGAGGAGGAGGTTTGTTACAGTGTGTCACCCCAGTAGTAAGGAGATTACATGAGGAGGAGGTTTGTTACAGTGTGTCACCCCAGTAGTAAGGAGATTACATGAGGAGGAGGTTTGTTACAGTGTGTCACCCCAGTAGTAAGGAGATTACATGAGGAGGAGGTTTGTTACAGTGTGTCACCCCAGTAGTAAGGAGATTACATGAGGAGGAGGTTTGTTACAGTGTGTCACCCCTGTAGTAAGGAGATTACATGAGGACGAGGTTTGTTACAGTGTGTCACCCCAGTAGTAAGGAGATTACATGAGGAGGAGGTTTGTTACAGTGTGTCACCCCAGTAGTAAGGAGATTACATGAGGAGGAGGTTTGTTACAGTGTGTCACCCCAGTAGTAAGGAGATTACATGAGGAGGAGGTTTGTTACAGTGTGTCACCCCAGTAGTAAGGAGATTACATGAGGAGGAGGTTTGTTACAGTGTGTCACCCCAGTAGTAAGGAGATTACATGAGGAGGAGGTTTGTTACATTGTGTCACCCCAGTAGTAAGGAGATTACATGGGGAGGAGGTTTGTTACAGTGTGTCACCCCAGTAGTAAGGAGATTACATGGGGAGGAGCTTTGTTACAGTGTGTCACCCCAGTAGTAAGGAGATTACATGGGGAGGAGGTTTGTTACAGTGTGTCACCTCAGTAGTAAGGAGATTATGTGAGGAGGAGGTTTGTTACAGTGTGTCACCCCAGTAATAAGGAGATTACATGAGGAGGAGGTTTGTTACAGTGTATCACCCCAGTAGTAAGGAGATTACATGGGGAGGAGGTTTGTTACAGTGTGTCACCCCAGTAGTAAGGAGATTACATGAGGAGGTGGTTTGTTACAGTGTGTCACCCCAGTAGTAAGGAGATTAGATGAGGAGGAGGTTTGTTACAGTGTGTCACCCCAGTAGTAAGGAGATTACATGAGGAGGAGGTTTGTTACAGTGTGTCACCCCAGTAGTAAGGAGATTACATGAGGAGGAGGTTTGTTACAGTGTGTCACCCCAGTAGTAAGGAGATTACATGGGGAGGAGGTTTGTTACAGTGTGTCACCCCAGTAGTAAGGAGATTACATGAGGAGGAGGTTTGTTACAGTGTGTCACCTCAGTAGTAAGGAGATTATGTGAGGAGGAGGTTTGTTACAGTGTGTCACCCCAGTAATAAGGAGATTACATGAGGAGGAGGTTTGTTACAGTGTATCACCCCAGTAGTAAGGAGATTACATGAGGAGGAGGATTGTTACTGTGTGTCACCCCAGTAGTAAGGAGATTACATGAGGAGGTGGTTTGTTACAGTGTGTCACCCCAGTAGTAAGGAGATTACATGAGGAGGGGGTTTGTTACAGTGTGTCACCCCAGTAGTAAGGAGATTACATGAGGAGGAGGTTTATTAAATGTGTTCTGGTTCTGTGATTTAGGCTCCTTTTATTCAGGACTATCCCCTCCAGCTGATCCAGTTGTCTCCTCTTCCCCTGAATGACCCCCAAGAATGGACAAGGACAGGAATGAGACGACTGAGAAAATATTACACTTCACCTTAGAGATCCTCCACCTGCTGACCGGAGAGGTGAGGTGACCCATCTACATTTCCACCATTGTTGTCCCCCCCATCTACATTTCCACCATTGTTGTCCCCCCCATCTACATTTCCACCATTGTTGTCCCCCCCCCCATCTACATTTCCACCATTGTTGTCCCCATCTACATTTCCACCATTGTTGTCCCCATCTACATTTCCACCATTGTTGTCCCCATCTACATTTCCACCATTGTTGTCCCCATCTACATTTCTACCATTGTTGTCCCCATCTACATTTCTACCATTGTTGTCCCCATCTACATTTCCACCATTGTTGTCCCCATCTACATTTCCACCATTGTTGTCCCCATCTACATTTCCGCCATTGTTGTCCCCCATCTACATTTCCACCATTGTTGTCCCCCATCTACATTTCCACCATTGTTGTCCCGCCATCTACATTTCCACCATTGTTGTCCCCATCTACATTTCCTCCATTGTTGTCCCCATCTACATTTCCACCATTGTTGTCCCCCCATCTACATTTCCACCATTGTTGTCCCCATCTACATTTCCACCATTGTTGTCCCCCCATCTACATTTCCACCATTGTTGTCCCCATCTACATTTCCACCATTGTTGTCCCCATCTACATTGCCCCCATTGTTGTCCCCATCTACATTTCCACCATTGTTGTCCCCCCATCTACATTTCCACCATTGTTGTCCCCATCTACATTTCCGCCATTGTTGTCCCCATCTACATTTCCGCCATTGTTGTCCCCATCTACATTTCCGCCATTGTTGTCCCCCCATCTACATTTCCACCATTGTTGTCCCCCCATCTACATTTCCACCATTGTTGTCCCCCCATCTACATTTCCACCATTGTTGTCCCCATCTACATTTCCACCATTGTTGTCCCCCCGTCTAAATTTCCACCATTGTTGTCCTCATCTACATTTCCACCATTGTTGTCCTCATCTACATTTCCACCATTGTTGTCCCCATCTACATTTCCACCATTGTTGTCCCCCCGTCTAAATTTCCACCATTGTTGTCCTCATCTACATTTCCACCATTGTTGTCCTCATCTACATTTCCACCATTGTTGTCCTCATCTACATTTCCACCATTGTTGTCCCCCATCTACATTTCCACCATTGTTGTCCTCATCTACATTTCCACCATTGTTGTCCCCCATCTACATTTCCACCATTGTTGTCCCCCATCTACATTTCCACCATTGTTGTCCCCCATCTACATTTCCACCATTGTTGTCCCCCATCTACATTTCCACCATTGTTGTCCCCCCGTCTACATTTCCACCATTGTTGTCCCCATCTACATTTCCACCATTGTTGTCCTCATCTACATTTCCACCATTGTTGTCCCCATCTACATTTCCACCATTGTTGTCCCCCATCTACATTTCCACCATTGTTGTCCCCCCATCTACATTTCCACCATTGTTGTCCCCCCGTCTACATTTCCACCATTGTTGTCCCCATCTACATTTCCACCATTGTTGTCCTCATCTACATTTCCACCATTGTTGTCCCCCATCTACATTTCCACCGTTGTTGTCCCCATCTAGATTTCCACCATTGTTGTCCCCATCTACATTTCCACCATTGTTGTCCCCATCTACATTTCCACCATTGTTGTCCCCCCCATCTACATTTCCACCATTGTTGTCCCCATCTACATTTCCACCATTGTTGTCCCCATCTACATTTCCACCATTGTTGTCCCCCCCATCTACATTTCCACCATTGTTGTCCCCATCTACATTTCCACCATTGTTGTCCCCATCTACATTTCCATCATTGTTGTCCCCCATCTACATTTCCACCATTGTTGTCCCCCCCATCTACATTTCCACCATTGTTGTCCCCCCATCTACATTTCCACCATTGTTGGCCCCCATCTACATTTCCACCATTGTTGTCCCCCATCTACATTTCCACCATTGTTGTCCCCCCATCTTTGGCCCCGCTCTATGTTCTGGATGTCTCTTTGTAGGTGAGGTCTCCAGAACAGACCCCAGTATTCCAGATGTGCTCACTAGAGCTCTATACAGGGGGCACAATCTCCTCTTTGTAGTGGGGGAGGAATACTGGGGTCAGTCCCCTTATTGTCTCTCTCCATACACAGGATTACACCATAGTGAAGAAGACATGGGGGGAGTGTGTGGCCCCCAGGAGCCATCTCCATGAGTCAGGAGAAAGGAGCAGGGCCCGGGGCCCCATCATGGAGCCTCCACCTCACTCACTGATACATGAGAAGAAGATCCTAGAACTCACCCACAGGATCACTGAGCTGCTGACTAGAGAGGTGACCCTGCTGGGACATTATACAGTAATGGAGGGGTCTGGTGATGACTGGAGAGGTGACACTGCTGGGACATTATACAGTAATGGAGGGGTCTGGTGATGACTGGAGAGGTGACACTGCTGGGACATTATACAGTAATGGAGGGGTCTGGTGATGATTAGAGAGGTGACACTGCTGGGACATTATACAGTAATGGAGGGGTCTGGTGATGACTGGAGAGGTGACACTGCTGGGACATTATACAGTAATGGAGGGGTCTGGTGATGATTAGAGAGGTGACACTGCTGGGACATTATACAGTAATGGAGGGGTCTGGTGATGACTGGAGAGGTGACACTGCTGGGACATTATACAGTAATGGAGGGGTCTGGTGATGACTGGAGAGGTGACACTGCTGGGACATTATACAGTAATGGAGGGGTCTGGTGATGATTAGAGAGGTGACACTGCTGGGACATTATACAGTAATGGAGAGGTCTGGTGATGACTGGAGAGGTGACACTGCTGGGACATTATACAGTAATGGAGGGGTCTGGTGATGATTAGAGAGGTGACACTGCTGGGACATTATACAGTAATGGAGGGGTCTGGTGATGATTAGAGAGGTGACACTGCTGGGACATTATACAGTAATGGAGAGGTCTGGTGATGACTGGAGAGGTGACACTGCTGGGACATTATACAGTAATGGAGGGGTCTGGTGATGACTGGAGAGGTGACACTGCTGGGACATTATACAGTAATGGAGGGGTCTGGTGATGACTGGAGAGGTGACACTGCTGGGACATTATACAGTAATGGAGGGGTCTGGTGATGATTAGAGAGGTGACACTGCTGGGACATTATACAGTAATGGAGGGGTCTGGTGATGACTGGAGAGGTGACACTGCTGGGACATTATACAGTAATGGAGGGGTCTGGTGATGATTAGAGAGGTGACACTGCTGGGACATTATACAGTAATGGAGGGGTCTGGTGATGACTGGAGAGGTGACACTGCTGGGACATTATACAGTAATGGAGGGGTCTGGTGATGACTGGAGAGGTGACACTGCTGGGACATTATACAGTAATGGAGGGGTCTGGTGATGATTAGAGAGGTGACACTGCTGGGACATTATACAGTAATGGAGAGGTCTGGTGATGACTGGAGAGGTGACACTGCTGGGACACTATACAGTAATGGAGGGGTCTGGTGATGATTAGAGAGGTGACACTGCTGGGACATTATACAGTAATGGAGGGGTCTGGTGATGATTAGAGAGGTGACACTGCTGGGACATTATACAGTAATGGAGAGGTCTGGTGATGACTGGAGAGGTGACACTGCTGGGACATTATACAGTAATGGAGGGGTCTGGTGATGACTGGAGAGGTGACACTGCTGGGACATTATACAGTAATGGAGGGGTCTGGTGGTGATTAGAGAGGTGACACTGCTGGGACATTATACAGTAATGGAGGGGTCTGGTGTTTTTTTTATTTATTTTTTTTAAATTTAAATTTAGTACATACAAAATCCATTATTACTTACATCATTATATAAAAAAATAAAAAAAACACGAAACCCCACCCCCTCCCTTTTGCCTCCCCCCCCCCCCCCCCTTAAGACAGCCTGCCTGAAATCCATTAACTTCCTTCCTTTCCCTCCTCCTCTCTTGCTCTTTTCTCCCTTTTCACTATCTGCTCTCTCCCAGGGCGGCCATTTATTCTTGTTTTTTTTATTTCTTTCACTGTCTTTGAACCACAACAACTCATAAGTTCTCACCTTATTTATCCCTCCCAACCATTCTTCCCTTGATGGAACCGCTGGGGCCAACCATTCTTCCCTTGATGGAACCGCTGGGGCCAACCATTCTTCCCTTGATGGAACCGCTGGGGCCAACCATTCTTCCCTTGATGGAACCGCTGGGGCCAACCATTCTTCCCTTGATGGAACCGCTGGGGCCAACCATTCTTCCCTTGATGGAACCGCTGGGGCCAACCATTCTTCCCTTGATGGAACCGCTGGGGCCAACCATTCTTCCCTTGATGGAACCGCTGGGGTCAACCATTTCCTAAGAATCAAATTCTTTGCCCCTCATAATACTCCAAGTATAAGATCCGTATGCTTAGTTCCCACTATCTCTAGTCCATAAATTGCGACCTTAGGTTCAAAGAGCAATCCCCCCCCCCCCTATTCTAGCTTTAATAGTTCTAAACACTACACTCCAAAATGTTAGCAACTTCGTGCAATTCCATATGATATGTAACCAATTACTTCCCTCAAACCCACACTTGGGGCATTGTGCATTCTCCCTAACATTCATTTTATAGAGAATTTGCGGTGAGTACTGTCCCCGATACTAACATTAGGAAAGACCCCCTATTATTTGCATTGATCGTTGTTCTTCTAATATTCTTTAACACCAGTTTCCACTCTTCTTCTGTGATTCCACCTATATCCAGTGCCTGTCCTAACCGTACGTCCTCCCAACCCTTCTGACCTAACATTTTATATAAAGTGCTCATTATTTCCCCCCCCCCCCCCCCCCTGTGCACTTTTAATATATTCTGTAATGTGATAACACCCTACCCTTTAATTTCCCTTTTGGTTCTTCTTGTCCCAAGGTGTCTTTTAACTGTACATAACCAAAGTAATTAGTATTTTTTAGATTAAAGCGTTCACTCAAACATTCCCAATCTATTATTTTCCCATTTGTACAAACCTGCTCCAACAACCTAATTCCTTTATCTTCCCGATTCACATATTCTGCGATTTTCTTTATTTCTGGGAAGTTCTCATTTTCCCATAAGGGGGTACACCACACACTACTTGTTATCCCTGTGGCTGACTTCATACTATCCCATACTTGTACCAATAAGTCTTTAGCCATGTTCTCCTCTTCTACACCCTTCTTCAAACTCCCACTCTCCATCCACTCCAATATGGACCCATATTTCTTACACCCCCTTCCCAAATAATCCAACAGTGTTTGTTGCTCTTGAATAACCAATGTTAATTGGGATGCTATGAAGTATTGATGAAAATTAGGGAGACCCACCCCTCCTTCCTCTAAGGGATGGTACAAATATTGACTCTTGATCCTGACTCTTTTTCCGCCCCATATAAGATTGTTTAATATACTTTCCAATTTTTTAACCCCTTCAGGACGGAGCCCATTTTGGCCTTAAGGACCAGAGCGTTTTTTGCACATCTGACCACTGTCATTTTAAACATTAATAACTCTGATGCTTTTAGTTATCATTCTGATTCCGAGATTGTTTTTTCGTGACATATTCTACTTTAACATTTAACATGGTGGTTAATTTTTGTGGTAACTTGCATCCTTTCCTTGTGAAAAATCCTAAAATTTGATGAAAAATTTGAAAATTTAGCATTTTTCTAACTTTGAAGCTCTCTGCTTGTAAGGAAAATGGATATTACAAATAAAAAAAATTTTTATTCACATATACAATATGTCCACTTTATGTTTGCATCATAAAAGTGACGAGTTTTTACTTTTGGAAGACACCAGAGGGCTTCAAAGTTCAGCAGCAATTTTCCAATTTTTCACAAAATTTTCAAACTCACTATTTTTCAGGGACGAGTTCAGGTTTGAAGTGGATTTGAAGGGTCTTCATATTAGAAATACCCCACAAAAGACCCCATTATAAAAACTGCACCCCCCAAAGTATTCAAAATGACATTCAGTCATCATTTTAACCCTTTAGGTGTTTCACAGGAATAGAAGCAAAGTGAAGGAGAAAATTCACAATCTTCATTTTTTACACTCGCATGTTCTTGTAGACCCAATTTTTGAATTTTTACAAGGGGTAAAAGGAGAAAATGTATACTTATATTTGTAGCCCAATTTCTTTCGAGTAAGCACATACCTCATATGTCTATGTAAAGTGTTTGGCGGGCGCAGTAGAGGGCTCAGAAGCGAAGGAGCGACGAGGGGATTTTGGAGAGTACGTTTTTCTGAAATGGTTTTTGGGGGGCATGTTGCATTTAGGAAGCCCCTATGGTGCCAGAACAGCAAAAAACCCTCACATGGCATACCATTTTGGAAACTAGACCCCTTGAGGAACATAACAAGGAATAAAGTGAGCCTTAATACCCCACAGGTGTTTCACGACTTTTGCATATGTAAAAAAAAAAAATATTTTTTTTCACTAAAATGTGTTTCCCCCCAAATTTCACATTTTTCCAAGGGTTAATAGCAGGAAATACCCCCCAATATTTGTAACCCCTTCTCTTCTGAGTATGGAGGTACCCCATAAGTTGACCTGAAGTGCACTATGGGGAACTACAATGCTCAGAAGAGAAATTTTGGGGGGCTTTTTTCGCTTTTACCTCTTGTGAAAATGTAAAGTATAGGGCAACATCAGCATGTTAGTGTAAAAAATTAAATTTTTTTACACTAACATTCTGGTGTAGACCCCAACTTTTCCTTTTCATGAAGGGTTAAAGAAGAAAAAGCCCCCCAAACCTTGTAACGCAATTTCTCCCGAGTACAGCGATACCCCATATGTGACCCTAAACTGTTGCCCTGAAATACGACAGGGCTCCGAAGTGAGAGAGCGCCATGCGCATTTGAGGCCTGAATTAGGGATTTGCATAGGGGTGGACATAGGGGTATTCTACGCCAGTGATTCCCAAACAGGGTGCCTCCAGCTGTTGCAAAACTCCCAGCATGCGTGGACAGTCAACGGCTGTCCGACAATACTGGGAGTTGTTGTTTTTCAACAGCTGGAGGCTCTGCTTTGGAAACAGTGGTGTACCGGACGTTCTTATTGGGGGAGGGGGGCTGTGTAGGGGTATGTGTATATGTAGTGTTTTTAACTTTTTATTTTATTTTGTGTAGGTGTAGTGTAGTGTTTTTAGGGTACAGTCACATGGGCGGGGGATTACAGCGAGTTTCCCAGCGCAAAATTTGCTGCATCTCAAGATGCGAGAAACCCACTGTAAAAGCCTCGCCCATGTGAATGTACCCTGTACATTCACAGGGGGGGTGCACCAGCTGTTGCAAAACCACAACTCCCAGCATGCATGGTCTGTTAGTGCATGCTGGGAGTTATAGTTTTGCAACAGCTGGAGGCACACAGGTTAGGAAACACTGAGTTAGAAACAGACATTGTTTCCCAACCAGTGTGTCTCCAGTTGTTGCAAAACTACAACTCCCAGCATGCCCAGACAGCTGAAGGGCATGCTGGGAGTTGTAGTTTGGCAACATCTGAAGGGCCAGATGTTGCTGAACTAAAACTCCCAGCATGTCTGGACAGTCAGTGCATGCTGGGAGTTGTAGTTTTGCAACAGCTGGAAGAGCACAGATTGGAGACCATTATACAATGGTCTCCAAACTGGGGCCCTCCAGATGTTGCAAAACTACAACTCCCAGCATGCCCAGACAGCTAAAGGCTGTCTAGGCATGCTGGGAGTTGTAGTTTTCAGACTTCTAGAAGCAGCAGTGAAGATCTTCAGGGCTGCCTCTGAGGACCACATACTTACCTGCCGGTCCCGTCGCTGCTCGTCCACGTGGCCGGTCCTGCCGCTGCTCCTCGGTCCCGCCGCTGCTCCAGGTAAGTCCGCCGGTCCCCTGGTGTTCCCCCCCTATGCCGCAGGTCCCTGCGAGCCCTCGCAGCCATCGTCCCCCGTTCTGCCCGACTTCCAGGGGCGGGCAGTGCGGGGGATCTGAACTTTCACCCCAGATCACTGTGATTGGTCCACAGGGACCAATCACAATGATCGCTGACCAGGACCATCAATGGATGGTCCTGGGGGGTGAAGCAGAAGTTGTCCCCTGCTGGAAACAGCGGGACTTCTGCCAGTTAACCCGTGCGATGCTGCGCATCGCCGGGTTAACTGAATGTCATTTATAAACGCCGGGATGCGCGAACGCACTGCACAACCCGGCGTTTATATATGACATTCTGCGGGAAGGGGTTAAACCAAATATTTTTAATCCATATGGGAGAAGCTCTCAAATAATGTGTTATCATGGGGAGTACTACCATTCTCAGCAGTCCTATTCTACCTGCCATTCCCAATCTCATTTACCTTCCCCAGCAGAGGTACCAAATTTAATCTCTCAAAATCCGAGACAGCGCTAGAGATCTTAACACCCAGATATTCCAAACTATCATTAACTCTTAGTACGTTTACAGGGCCAATAGGGACCTCAATTTCTACATCCAAAGGCATGAGACCGGATTTCTGCCAATTAATTTTCATTCCTGAGAAGTATCCAAATTTTTCCACTAACCTAATCACTTCCGGTACTTTCTCTACCGGATTCCTAACAAACAAAAGCACATTATTGGCATATAATAAAAATCTCTATCCCCTTGTACCCCAAACCCCTGAAAGACTTCTGTGTTCCTAACCATAGCTGCCAGTGCCTCTATAAAGAGTGCAAATAATAAAGGTGATAGCGGACAGCCCTGTCTTGAACCTCTTTTTAAAAATATCGTATTAGAAAATTTCCCATTAATACTAATTTTTGCTATAGGAGCTGAATAAGTTGTTTTTATAGCTTTTAAGAATAAAGTGCCCAAACTACATCTTTCCACCACCCCAAAGAGGAAGCCCCACTCCACCCTGTCGAATGCTTTGTTGGCGTCCAACGATAGGATGGAGCCGGGTCCCCTCCACGTGTTTGAATGTTAAGGAATGTCCTGTGTATATTGGAAAACATATTCCTACCTACCATAAACCCCCTTTGTTCTTGCCCTATCATCTCACCCAAAACCTTTTTTAATCTTCCTGCCCATAACTTCGCAAAAATGTTGTAATCTGTATTCAATAGTGATATAGGCCGGTAATTCTCCATCTTTTCCCTGTTGCCCCCCTTCTTGGGGATCAATATTATCACTGCTTCAGACATTGAAGGGGTCATAGCCCCTCTTTCCAAGGATTCATTAATAATCTCCAACAAGCAGGGTAACAGAGACCCATGAAATCTTTTAAAAAAATCAAATGAGAACCCATCAGACCCTGGGGCGGAATTCCCCGCACATGTTCTTAATGCTTCTTGGATTTCCCCCAGGCTAATCCCCTCTTCCATCTTCCTCTTCCCCTCCTCATTTAAACTTGGCCGAACTAAATTTTGTAAGAATGTTTTAATCTCCGCTTCTGATTTTACCCCTCAGATTCGTATAATGTTTGATAATACTCCATCGCTATCTTCCTTATCTCCTCTTGATCCGTTACTATTATTCCCTGTTTATTTTCTAAATTAGTAATTTCCGTATTTTCCCTTTGATTTTTTATTATACCAGAGAGCCACTTATTGGATTTCCCCCCTTCCGCATAGCGTTTTTGTCCCCAGAAAAAAATCCTATGTTGTGCCTTCTCAAGCATTAACTCTTTATATTCTTTTTGAGCTTGTTCCAGTTTTTCCCAATTCTCATCTCGGGCATCGTTTGCATAAACTTCCTCCAATTTTTTAATCTGATCTACCAAGTTATCTTCTTTCCTCCTTACTTTCCTCCTAAACTGGGTTATATTTCGGGTCAAAATCCCCCTCAAATATGCTTTCATAGCATCCCAAACCATAAATATATCGGCAGAACCTTTATTTGTAGCCCAAAACCATTTAATCTCCTCCTCTATACTCTTTGCCACATTTTCCACCTCAAACCAATGCGGATTAATATTTCTATTCTTGATCTGGGGGGGGGACCCGATCTTCACAACCAAAACTACAGACCACCATGGAGTGATCAGACAAGCCCTTGAGCTCATAGACAATTTTTTTAATACCCCTTGCTCCACTATCATTGGCCAGAATCATATCGATACGTGATGCAGTTTTATGGCTCAGATTGAAACAGGAAAAATGTTCTCGCAAAGTATTCAGGTTTCTCCGTACATCTCTCCATCCTGCTTCTTTACACAAATCTGCCAGGACATTCCTCCCCTCCTTCATTACTCCTCCTCTCCGGACCCTTTTGTTATCCATTACTGAGTTAAAATCCCCCATAATATATAAATCTTTGTAATTTTTATCCCTTAAAAAGTTCACCAGATTAACCAATACCTCTGTTTTGAAAGGGGGAGGAATATAAACAAAAGCAAGAATAACTTGTACCCTATTCCACTCTACGTGGAGGAACACAAATCTCCCTCTATCATCACAGCGAGCATTTCTAACCTGCATATTCATTTTACCGTGAATCAACACCGAGACCCCCGATGAGTAGTTTGTTCCAAACGAGTGGAATTCCTGAGCCGCCCATTTCTTTTTCATTAAATGGGCAGATTCTTTTGTTAAATGTGTTTCTAACAAACATACCACTGCAGGTAGATAATTTTTAACCCTATCCATGATAGCTACTCTTTTCTTCCTCTCCTTAATACCTCTAATATTCCATACTAACATTTTACCTCCTTGGCTACCCTGGGTCCCCATACTCTTTTACTGCACCATCTCTACTTCTAACCGGTTTCCAGGCTGTCTTCCCACCCCCCTCCCCCCCTATCCCCCACATCAACCCGCTTCTATCCACGGATCCCTTCACTATTCACTTAACTCCTCCGCTCCTCCCTCACCCCTCCAGACCCCTCCCCCCCCATTTTTTTTTATTTTTTTAAATATAATTAATAATCTTTACAGAACTTTTACAACCCCTGACTTTCCATCGATCTTCCCGCCTCTACTGCGGACAGGAAAATTAGTGTTTTTCCATCATGAACCACCCTCAAACGGGCTGGGAATAACAGTGAAAAAGCAATATTCAAATTATGGAGTCTCTTCTTAATGTCTCTATACTCCATTCTTTTCCTTTGAGTCTCTTTTGAGAAGTCCGGATAAAAGAAAACACCCGCACACCCAACTTAAATTTTTCCCCTCTCCCTTGATAACTTCAATAGGGTGTCTCTATCTTTAGCACACATAGATTTTAGCAGTAAGGTCCTTGGCAGAGCTCCGGGCGGTGGTTTGGTATATGGTATCCTGTGGGCTCTTTCTATAACATAACAGGTTGAAAACGTCCGTTCTCCAAAGGTGTCAGCTAGACATTTTGTGCAGAAGGCAATAGGGTCCGCTCCTTCTTCCCCTTCCGGGAGGCCAATAACACTTACATTCGCCCTCCTTGATCTATCCTCTAAATCTTCTATCTTCCTTTTTAAGAAATTATTTTCCTTTGTGAGTTCTTCCTGCACTTTCTCGATGCTTTGTAGTTTACCGTCCATCTGGGGCACCATGTTCTCTATTTCCCCCACTCTTTCTTTCACCTTTTTTATATCTTCACGGATAAAACTCACGTCTGAGCTGAGACTGCCCACTTGTACTGTAAAGTCTTCTAATGCTTTATTACTTTTTTCCACACCACTTAATATGGAAGTTAATATAGAATTATTCACATCTTCACTCTCTCCCTCCTCTCTTACTCCTTCCTCCTGAAGGGCTACGTATCTAGAGCCATACATGCTATCCCCATGTCTTTGTGTTCTAGTTTTTATTGTTTCTTTAGGTGATTTTAGAAATATATCCATTTTGCCTGCTTCTCCTGAACATTCCCGCCTGATCTCCTAGGCTGGATCTTGGGAGCCATATTAGTTTGTCTTTTTTATGTTATACTCGATGAAAACACCTGCACAGAAAAGAAGCAACAAAAAGTCCATGGTGTTTTCTTACCTCCCCCCCCCCCCCCCCTTGAGGCGTGAAGGTTCTAAAAAGTAATAGACTTACAGTTCCGTTGTTCAATTCTGCAGGCTCTAAGCTGTAAATCTTATTGCATACGTCCTGCAAAAAATCATACACCATTCAATAACAGAGAGTCACCAGCTCCTCTTTCTTAGTGGGTTATTTTATAGATTCAGACAGAGCAGTTCTTTTCAGTATACACCTCCTCCTCTCTACCGATACCTTCAGTTAACACGTTTTTGTTTCACCTTGTAGGTAGCTGTAAGTTTCCCCCACATAAGGTAATCGGCTTATATAACCAGTCCTGCAGTTTGCAGATCATATTCATATATACTCTTAACAACATTTATCCATATAGAGGAGGGGTAGCTGAAGGATTATAAGGGATATAGAGACATAGGGGAGGAGGGGGGGGGTCACTTATTAGATCCAAAACTGTGATAACGATACACCTCTCCCCCCCCCCCCCTCCACCACTCTTAATACAGTAGTTCAACCAGATTTCTCAATAAGTCCTCACATCATAATCCTGGCATCTGTAGCCCGACAGAGGAGGTATACCCAACAAAACTCTCATAGACTGCCATCGCCAGCCTCCATTCAAGAAAAACTTTCCTGGAACGGACCTCCGTAAAAAGGAGAAGATTCAAGCTCACCGCTGCTTGGTCTCTTCCCACCAGCCTGGCGCTGATCCTGGCTTCTGTTATCCTGGCTTCTGTTATCCGGGCTGATTACCGGCTAGAGGCTTCAGTCTCACGGTAAGCCCGCTCACGTGGTCCCCCAAGCTGCTTTGCACCGCTCGCGCTTGTCCCCTAGCACTTCGTCTACTCCTCTTCTTCCTGCCGGATCTTTTTTCTGCTGCCTGTGCACCTCCGCCACCACCGCTGTCCACTGCAGCGAAGCCGCCACACCCCCTCCCACGTCGGCCACCTCTATCTCCATACCGCAACGGGGAACAGACCCATCCATCAGGTGGTTCCTTTTTTTTTCCTTTTTTCTTTCTTTCCTCTTTTTCTTTCTTTTTTTTCCGCCCTAGTCAGGGGGATCCGTCCCGGGGAACAGCATCATTCCTCCCGGGGGGGGGGGGGGGGGGGAGGAGGGAGAGAGCCCTGGAGCGGACGGAGCTGACGAGATCATATCCTCTCGTCACGTGAGCCACTGCCGAGTGACGATAGCATTAACCCCATGGTGATAATTAGAGAGGTGACACTGCTGGGACATTATACAGTAATGGAGGGGTCTGTTGATGACTGGAGAGGTGACACTGCTTGGACATTATACAGTAATGGAGGGGTCTAGTGATGATTAGAGAGGTGACACTGCTGGGACATGTAATGGAGGGGTCTGGTGATGACTGGAGAGGTGACACTGCTGGAACATTATACAGTAAGGGAGGGGTCTGGTGATGACTGAAGAGGTGACACTGCTGGGACATTATACCGTAATGGAGGGGTCTGGTGATGAGGTGACACTGCTGGGACATTATACAGTAATGGAAGGGTCTGGTGATGACTGGAGAGGAGACACTGCTGGGACATTATACAGTAATGGAGGGGTCTGGTGATGACTGGAGAGGTGACACTGCTTGGACGTTATACAGTAATGGAGGGGTCTGGTGATGACTGGAGAGGTGACACTGCTGGGACATTATACAGTAATGGATGGGTCTGGTGATGATTAGAGAGGTGACACTGCTGGGACATTATACAGTAATGGAGGGGTCTGGTGATGACTGGAGAGGTGACACTGCTGGGACATTATATAGTAATGGAGGGGTCTGGTGATGACTGGAGAGGTGACACTGCTGGGACATTATACAGTAATGGAGGGGGTCTGGTGATGACAGGTGACACTGCTGGGACATTATACAGTAATGGAGGGGTCTGGTGATGACAGGTGACACTGCTGGGACATTAAACAGTAATGGAGGGGTCTGGTGGTGATTAGAGAGGTGACACTGCTGGGACATTATACATTAATGGAGGGGTCTGGTGATGACTGGAGAGGTGACACTGCTGGGACATTATACAATAATGGAGGGGTCTGGTGATGATTAGAGAGGTGACACTGCTGGGACATTATACAGTAATGGAGGGGTCTGGTGATGATTAGAGAGGTGACACTGCTGGGACATTATACAGTAATGGAGGGGTCTGGGGATGACTGGAGAGGTGACACTGCTGGGACATTATACAGTAATGGAGGGGTCTGGTGATGGTTAGAGAGGTGACACTGCTGGAACATTATACAGTAATGGAGGGGTCTGGTGATGACTGGAGAGGTGACACTGCTGGGACATTATACAGTAATGGAGGGGTCTGGTGATGACTGGAGAGGTGACACTGCTGGGACATTATATAGCAATGGAGGGGTCTGGTGATGATTAGAGAGGTGACACTGCTGGGTCATTATACAGTAATGGAGAGGTCTGGTGATGATTAGAGAGGTGACACTGCTGGGACATTATACAGTAATGGAGGGGTCTGGTGATGATTAGAGAGGTGACACTGTTGGTACATTATACAGTAATGGAGGGGTCTGGTGATGATTAGAGAGGTGACACTGCTGGAACAATATACAGTAATGGAGGGGTCTGGTGATGACTGGAGAGGTGACACTGCTGGGACATTATACAGTAATGGAGGGGTCTGGTGATGACTGGGGAGGTGACACTGCTGGGACATTATATAGTAATGGAGGGGTCTGGTGATGATTAGAGAGGTGACACTGCTGGGACATTATACAGTAATGGAGGGGTCTGGTGATGATTAGAGAGGTGACACTGCTGGGACATTATACAGTAATGGTGGGGTCTGGTGATGACTGCAGAGGTGACACTGCTGGGACATTATACAGTAATGGAGGGGTCTGGTGATGATTAGATAGGTGACACTACTGGGACATTATACAGTAATGGAGAGGTCTGGTGATGATTAGAGAGGTGACACTGCTGGGACATTATACAGTAATGGTGGGGTCTGGTGATGACTGCAGAGGTGACACTGCTGGGACATTATACAGTAATGGAGGGGTCTGGTGATTAGAGAGGTGACACTGCTGGGACATTATACAGTAATGGAGGGGTCTGGTGATGACTGGAGAGGTGACACTGCTGGGACATTATACAGTAATGGAGGGGTCTGGTGATGACCGGAGAGGTGACACTGCTGGGACATTATACAGTAATGGAGAGGTCTGGTGATGATTAGAGAGGTGACACTTCTGGGACATTATACAGTAATGGAGGGGTCTGGTGATGACTGGAGAGGTGACACTGCTGGGACATTATACAGTAATGGAGGGGTCTGGTGATGATTAGAGAGGTGACACTGCTGGGACACTATACAGTAATGGAGGGGTCTGGTGATGACTGGAGAGGTGACACTGCTGGGACATTATACAGTAATGGAGGGGTCTGGTGATGACTGGAGAGGTGACCCTGCTGGGACATTATACAGTAATGGAGGGGTCTGGTGATGATTAGAGAGGTGACACTGCTGGGACATTATATAGTAATGGAGGGGTCTGGTGATGATTAGAGCGGTGACACTGCTGGGATATTATACAGTAATGGAGGGGTCTGGTGATGACTGGAGAAGTGACACTGCTGGGATATTATACAGTAATGGAGGGGTCTGGTGATGATTAGAGAGGTGACACTGCTGGGACATTATACAGTAATGGAGGGGTCTGGTGATGACTGGAGAGGTGACACTGCTGGGACATTATACAGTAATGGAGGGGTCTGGTGATGATTAGAGAGGTGACACTGCTGGGACATTATACAGTAATGGAGGGGTCTGGTGATGATTAGAGAGGTGACACTGCTGGGACATTATACAGTAATGGAGGGGTCTGGTGATGACTGGAGAGGTGACACTGCTGGGACATTATACAGTAATGGAGGGGTCTGGTGATGACTGGAGAGGTGACACTGCTGGGACATTATACAGTAATGGAGGGGTCTGGTGATGACTGGAGAGGTGACACTGCTGGGACATTATACAGTAATGGAGGGGTCTGGTGATGATTAGAGAGGTGACACTGCTGGGACATTATACAGTAATGGAGGGGTCTGGTGATGATTAGAGAGGTGACACTGCTGGGACATTATACAGTAATGGAGGGGTCTGGTGATGACGGTATCATTGTGTGTCAGGTTCCTATAAGGTGTCAGGATGTGGCGGTCTATTTCTCCATGGAGGAGTGGGAGTATGTAGAAGGACACAAGGATCTGTACCAGGACATAGTCAGGATGGAGGATCACCGGCCCCTCACATCACAAGGTAAGAGGAGACATATATATAGATATCACTAAGATCAGATACCCGTTATATCTTATATATATTACAAATACCATTTTTATCTCAACAGAAGATGGAGAGATCATGGAGCGCTCCTCAGGACAAGATGGAGAGATCATGGAGCGCTCCTCAGGAGAAGATAGAGAGATCATGGAGCGCTCCTCAGGAGAAGATGGAGAGATCATGGAGCGCTCCTCAGGAGAAGATGGAGAGATCATGGAGCGCTCCTCAGGAGAAGACCTCCTTACCCCTAATGTCCATCCAGATCTATCCTATAATAATTCTTCTGATCTTGGGGAACCTTCTCCTCACCAATCACACATTGTTACCACAAGGACAGGTCAGAGAGGGGGAGAAATGATTCGATGTGATGAATGTGGGAAAGAGTTTACAAGTAAATCACATCTTGTTAACCATAAGAGAATTCACACTGGGGAGAAGCCATATTCATGTTCAGAATGTGGGAAATGTTTTATACAGAAATCAAATCTTGTTTCACATGAGAGAAGTCACAAAGGAGAGAAGCCATTTCCATGCTCAGAATGTGGAAAATATTTTTCACGTAAATCACATCTTAAAATACATATGAGAAGTCACACAGGAGAGAAGCCATATTCATGTGCAGAATGTGGGAAATGTTTTATACAGAAATCTAATCTTGTTTCACATGAGAGAAGTCACACAGGAGAGAAGCTATTTCCATGTTCAGAATGTGGGAAATGTTTTATATATAAATCACATCTTGTTGTACATGTAAGATATCACACAGGAGAGAAGCCATATTCATGCTCAGAATGTGAGAAATGTTTTGAAACAAAATCAAGTCTTGTTAGACATGAGAGAAGTCACACAGGAGAGAAGCCATATTCATGTTCAGAATGTGAGAAATGTTTTGAATCAAAATCAAATCTTGTTAAACATGAGAGAAGTCACACTGGAGAAAAGCCATATTCATGTTCAGAATGTGGGAAATGTTTCAGAGAGAGATCACAGCTTGTTGTTCATGAGAGAAGTCACACAGGAGAGAAGCCATATTCATGTTCAGAGTGTGGGAAATGTTTTATTACTAAAGGTAAACTAACCTTCCATCAGAGAATTCACAGGGATGAGAAGCTGTCTTGACATTCTCTGTGTTTTATAAGGAGTCCAGAGAGAAGGGCACCTTGTGTCTTATTTTTCTTTCATATATATGTATATAAAATGGACATTCTTGGTGGATTCAGTAATACCAAATAAATGTATAGCATACTCAAGTTATTTAACCTAAGGGGTTAAACCTCCTTAACGGGATACTCCGCCCCTAGACATCTTAGTTCTTATCCAAAGGATAGGGGATAAGATGTGTTATCACGGGGGTCTCGCTGCTGGGGTTCCCTACTGCACTTAGCGTTCGTTTAGAGCGTCGGGTGCAGCGCTGGAGGCTCGTGACGTCACAGCCAAGCCCCCTCAATGCAAGTCTATGGGAGGGGGTGTGGCCATGACTCTAAGCATCGCCAGTCTACAGCCAGTCGCTCCGTGCACTGGATGTCTGAGGTCCCACAGTTGAGATTGTGGGGGTAAATTACTTCTATTAAAAAAAACGTAATCCTTCCAGTACTTAGCTGCTGTATGCTCCACAGGAAGTTGTGTAGTTCTTTCCAGTCTGACCACCGAACAACACAACTTCCTGCGGAGAATACAGCAGCTGATAAGTACTGGAAGGGTTAAGATTTTTTAATAGAAGTCATTTACAAATCTGTTTAACTTTCTTGCACCAGTTAATAAAAAATAAAAATGTTTTCAGCTGAGTACCCCTTTAAAAGGAGGAAGTACAGGGGGGGCCATTTCTATGTATACACCTTAATAACATGGGGATGGTTGGTGATAATTTCCGGTTTGCGGCACATTAGTATATGTGAAGGGGGGGGGGGAAGTTTTCAAGATGGGTGGTGACCATGGCGGCCATTTTGAATCCAACTTTTGTTTTTTCAATAGGAAGAGGGTCATGTGACATCAAACTTATTGGGAATTTCACAAGAAAAACAATGATGTGTTTGGTTTTACTGTAACTTTATTCTTTCCTGAGTTATTTATAAGTTTCTGACCACTTATAAAATGTGTTCAATGTGCTGCCCATTGTGTTGTATTGTCAATGCAACCCTCTTCTCTATATACTGCTATATACTACTATATACACCGCAGGAGAAATGCTAGCACAGGCTTCCAGTATCTGTATACACTGCTATATACTACTATATACACCGCAGGAGAAATGCCAGCACAGGCTTCCAGTATACACTGCTATATACTACTATATACACCGCAGGAGAAATGCTAGCACAGGCTTCCAGTATCCGTATACACTGCTATATACTACTATATACACCGCAGGAGAAATGCCAGCACAGGCTTCCAGTATACACTGCTATATACTACTATATGCACTGCAGGAGAAATGCTAGCACAGGCTTCCAGTATACACTACTATATACACTGCTATATACTACTATATACACCGCAGGAGAAATGCTAGCACAGGCTTCCAGTATCCGTATACACTGCTATATACTACTATACTACTATATACACCGCAGGAGAAATGCTAGCACAGGCTTCCAGTATCCGTATACACTGCTATATACTACTATATACACCGCAGGAGAAATGCTAGCACAGGCTTCCAGTATACACTGCTATATACTACTATATACACCGCAGGAGAAATGCTAGCACAGGCTTCCAGTATCCGTATACACTGCTATATACTACTATATACACCGCAGGAGAAATGCTAGCACAGGCTTCCAGTATCTGTATACACTGCTATATACTACTATATACACCGCAGGAGAAATGCTAGCACAGGCTTCCAGTATCCGTATACACTACTATATACTACTATATACACCGCAGGAGAAATGCTAGCACAGGCTTCCAGTATCCGTATATACTACTATATACACCGCAGGAGAAATGCTAGCACAGGCTTCCAGTATCCGTAGTTTCAGGTGCTGCACATCTCGTATCTTCACAGCATAGACAATTGCCTTCAGATGACCCCAAAGATAAAAGTCTAAGGGGGTCAGATCGGGAGACCTTGGGGGCCATTCAACTGGCCCACAACGACCAATCCACTTTCCAGGAAACTGTTCATCTAGGAATGCTCGGACCTGGCACCCATAATGTGGTGGTCGCCATCTTGCTGGAAAAACTCAGGGAACATTCCAGCTTCAGTGCATAAAGAGGGAAACATCATCATGGAGCAATTTCACATATCCAGTGGCCTTGAGGTTTCCATTGATGAAGAACGGCCCCACTATCTTTGTACCCCATATACCACACCAGACCATCAATGTTTGTGTCCCAACAGTCTTGGAGGGATCTATCCAATGTGGGTGTCAGACCAATAGCGCTGGGTTTGTTTGGTAACTTCACCATTCACATAAAAGTTTCCTCATCACTGAACAAAATCTTCAGCGTAGCCTGTGCTAGCATTTCTCCTGCGTCGTTGCTATGCGCTGTGAGGCGCAGTGACGAGTGATGTCTTCAATGCGACATCACTCGTCATTGCGCAGCTCAGCGCATAGCAACAATGCAGGAGACGCGACACCGGAGCCAGAAGCAGCGCAGACCCGACCCCGGCAACAGGTAATTATAAAACTGGGGATGGGGGGGGGGCAATGGGGCAGCGGTGCCGATAGCCAAGGGGAGAGAAGCGGCAGCAGGGCTCTAGACCCCAGGAAAGGCAGGGGGAGAGAAGCGGCGGCAGCAGGGCTCTAGACCCCAGGAAAGGCAGGGGGAGAGAAGCGGCAGCAGCAGGGCTCTAGACCCCAGGAAAGGCAGGGGAGAGAAGCGGTGGCAGGGCTCTAGACCCCAGGAAAGGCAGGGGGAGAGAAGCGGCAGCAGGGCTCTAGACCCCAGGAAAGGCAGGGGGAGAGAAGCAGCAGCAGGGCTCTAGATCCCAGGAAAGGCAGGGGAGAGAAGCGATGGCAGGGCTCTAGACCCCAGGAAAGGCAGGGGAGAGAAGCGGTGGCAGGGCTCTAGACCCCAGGAAAGGCAGGGGGAGAGAAGCGGCAGCAGGGCTCTAGACCCCAGGAAAGGCAGGGGGAGAGAAGCGGCAGCAGCAGGGCTCTAGACCCCAGGAAAGGCAGGGGAGAGAAGCGGTGGCAGGGCTCTAGACCCCAGGAAAGGCAGGGGGAGAGAAGCGGCAGCAGCAGGGCTCTAGACCCCAGGAAAGGCAGGGGAGAGAAGCGGTGGCAGGGCTCTAGACCCCAGGAAAGGCAGGGGGAGAGAAGCGGCAGCAGGGCTCTAGACCCCAGGAAAGGCAGGGGGAGAGAAGCGGGGGCAGGGCTCTAGACCCCAGGAAGGGCAGGGGGAGAGAAGCGGCAGCAGCAGGGCCCTAGACCCCAGGAAAGGCAGGGGGAGAGAAGCGGGCAGTGACGGCCTCTCTTCCCCTGCCTTTCCTGGGGGCCTCTGCAGGGTCAGAAAAACCGGGGATGGGGGAGGCAATGGGGCAGCGGCGCCAGCAGTCTCTGGACCCCGGGACAGGCAGGGGGAGAGAATCGGGCAGCGGTGCCGGTCTCTATACCTGCAAAAGCCACTGCAGTTCATTGATTTAAAGCGCCCGCTTTAAATCATTGAAGTGCAGCGGCTTATCGGCGTATAACATGCAGATAGACTTTAGGCTAAAAAATTTAGCCTAAAAAAATGCATGTTATACGCCGATAAATATGGTAAATAATTTTTATTGGAAAATGTTATTTAAACAAAAAATTTTTTTTCTTTATACATTTTTTTTTCTTTTATGGTCACTGCGACTGAATTCACATTTAAGCCCTAGAAATGTTTTATACCTATTTCTAGTAATAGCTTCATTGTCAGTCAAAAGAAATAAACAAATAATAAAGTATTGGTCAAGTGTTAGTCAGTACTAAATTTCATGCAAAATAAGGTGATAGTAAAAGGATCTCTAAGATCAGTCTAAAGTAATCCTGTTTGTGAATTCATAGTCCTCTATAATCCTGTTTGTGAATTCATAATTAACCACCATCCTGTTTGTGTATTCATAATCCTCTATAATCCTGTCCCTGAATTCATGGATACTACGATCCTATTCGTGAGTTCATTAGTACTCATAATCCTGTTGTGAATTAATGTAATATAATTCTGTTCCTGAATTCATGGATACTACGATCCTATTCATGAGTTCATTAGAACTCATAATCCTGTTGTGAATTAATGTAATATAATTCTGTCCCTGAATTCATGGATACTACGATCCTATTCATGAGTTCATTAGAACTCATAATCCTGTTGTGAATTAATGTAATATAATCCTGTTCCTGAATTCATGGATACTACGATCCTATTCATGAGTTCATTAGAACTCATAATCCTGTTGTGAATTAATGTAATATAATCCTGTTCCTGAATTCATGGATACTACGATCCTATTTATGAGTTCATTAGTACTTATAATCCTGTTGTGAATTAATGTAATATAATTCTGTTGATATAAAAAAAAAAAAGATTTGGAGCTTGCAAGGACATTCTACAATGAGCAAGGACTCTTTATTATTGTGTTATTCTACAGCCTGACTCAGGACATAAAAATTATGCCCAGGACTGTGTTATGGACTTTCAGGCATTCTGTCCCTCTGCGTTTGGGGACCGGGTTTGTGGTGTCCCGGTACAGGACTTGGTCCTGTCCCTCTGTCTACAGTCCCCACAGCCAGAGTCCTCCATACTATCAGGGCTCTCCTGGAGGGATAACCCCTAGTCGCCTCTTAATACTGTGTTTTATGTAAATATTTATATATTTTCTATAATAGTATATTGATCTACAGGACAGGACAGGTTCAAGGACCTTTGGGTCTGGACTGACAGGTTTGCTAAACCAATGAGCTTTGATCCTGCCCCCTCCATATATAATGGGGTGGCTGCCACTTAATCGCTCTCTTACCCCCGAGATATGAGACAAAGTACTCCAGTTATTACAGATACAAGACAAGCTAAGCCTGAAGCCTATTCCTTCAGCAATTAAATCACCAAAAAAACACTAAGACTTAACCTTTAATATAACCAAAATTATGGCACAATATATTATATATTATTATAATTAGGGATCTATGATACCTATATATATAGTGTTGTTACATATGGCCCTACTATACACTCCTTATACTAAGAACAAATACAAAGGAATGGGATGGAGTAATAAGTGGATAAAAATGTGACTTTATTAATAATTCATTACATATTAAAAACAAGAAAAGACATCATACAGAGGGAGAAAACAACTTGTGGTGGAAAAGAGGGCGTCACTCCAGAAAGTCCACAATGTAAACTATAGTATTAAATACATTTCATACGTTGTACTACTGCTCATTCTATTGCACAATCCCATAGAGGATATACCTCAACAACTATAAAGTGCCTAGAGACAGTATACATACCAATAAATAGAATCAAAGTGCAAATACAAGAGGGACCGCTGGAGAGACGCCACCCCAACGTACGTTTCGGGTTGTCCTTCGTCCTGGGGGTGGCGTCCTCTCAGCAGGAGCTGCTTTTTATATGGGAGAAGCAACTGCTGGTGGTGATGGTGATCAGAGAAATGTGGCTTCTTTGCAGCACATGATGAGCACTTTACTGCATAGAAAATTACGTGTTTGGTGGAACAAGTCCTTAGAGAGCTATATATCAAGAAATTTAATTCCAAGAGGCCTCAGGATTCAAGTCTTTCCGTCACTCCCCATAAATGTTGACACATTCACAACAAGGTGGGCTGAAGTATGCACACATGCATCACTACAATTTATGGAATTGTTGGTTGGTCTACATAAGCGAACATTGGAAGAAGTGGAAATGGAGATATCCAATGTACAAACACGCTTAGATGGCACGGCCTCCCCGGAGGAAACAGAAACATTTAAAACAAAGATGGAGAAACAACATAGTGTCTGGGAAAAAGACATCTCAGAGAGAAAGAGCAAAAAATTGTCACGTGACATCCACGACTTTCAACAGAAGACGATATACAGATGGCAGAGGAAGGCAAACAACGATCTCCCCCAACAAAGGAGGAGAGCTATGTCCGTATCCTCAATATCGTCCAGTAGGGAATACAGTGGACCTACCTATCGCCCAATTTTCTTCAATAACCGTCAAAAAAGGAAGAAAGATTTCCAGCGGGATAATGGCAAACGTAAATATGGATCTCGTGAATCCTCAACCTCCCGTGATGACAACGCTAAGGTAATTAACTTATCACAGCATGAACTGTCTGAGTCTGATGTATCAGTTTTGTCTAAAGGTTTGACCTTTTCACCAACTGCTCCATTTGATCATTTTACAGCTTTGAAAGATCTCCATATCTTTGCCCGCTCACTAATTTTCAAGAAATGGTATCATAAGAAAGAGAATATAACAACATTCACTACACCTGCTGAGAGACAGGCCATACGTGATTTAGAAGATTTATTAACGGAACAAGAAACATCACGTGAAAATCAGGTACTCACATGCATTAAACCTAGATCTAAAAATTTTCCTTCCCTCTCTGTCTGCCCAATAATTGATACTTTTGTTAATATAGTTGATGAAGAATTCAAGAAGATCAAAAGGAATACATACAATGATAATTTGACCAGAGAGGAAAGACAGAGTTTGGAAAGATTGAGAAAACTTAATGATGTGATAATTAAACGAGCCGATAAGGGTGGGAATATCATTGTATGGCCTAGAGAGATGTATGAAGCAGAAGCACGCAGACAATTACGTGATAATACCTGTTATAAAAAATTATCCTTTAATCCTTTGATTTCATTTAAAAACAGTCTTGAAATAATTCTTGAGCGGGCAGAAGCAGATTCCACTATTTCTTCAGAACTTCATCGTGCCCTGAGTGTATTACACCCCAAGATACCAACGCTATATCTGTTACCGAAAGTGCATAAACACCCCACCAGACCACCTGGGCGACCAATCATCTCAGGTATGGGTAATCTGACTGAAAATATTTCACGATATATTGATGATAAATTGAAACCATTGGTTGAGTGCTTACCCTCATTTGTGAGGGATACCAATGATCTATTGAGCCGTATTGAGGGACTCCATCTGGCTGAAGACGCACTTTTGGTGGCAATAGATATTGAATCACTATATACATGCATTAGACATGAGGATGGCCTGCGAGCAACTGAATTCTTTCTGAGATCAAGTGATATTGGGAGTAGACTTGCCAAGTTTTTGTGTGAAACATTACAATTTGTCTTAACGCATAACTTCTTTACATTTAATGGATCCCTCTACCTGCAGCTCCAGGGCACAGCTATGGGGGTGCCTTGTGCGCCCTCGTATGCTAATCTGTTCCTGGGGCTGTGGGAGAGGGATCTATTCCTGTCAGATCGTGGGGACGTCTCGATGGACAGAGTCCTGTTTTGGGCTCGGTACATCGATGACGTCCTCATGATCTGGCAGGGAACGGCCGTTGAATTAGAAGCCTTCATCTGTGGTCTCAACAACAATAATATGAATATTAAGGTTACATACTCATTTGACAGGTCCTCAATTCCATTTTTAGATGTCACCTTAACACGAGATCAGGAGGTATTCATCCAAACAAATGTATATCGAAAACCAACCGCCACTAATACTTACCTGCATGCTACTTCCGCACATCCAAAACATATGAAAGATGCAGTCCCTGTTGGACAATATCTACGAATCAGAAGAATTTGCTCCACCGACACAATGTTTGAAGAACAAGCAAGGTTTAAAGAGAGAGGGTATAGCCAACGATGTTTGAAAAAAGCTTATCGACGTGCTAGAGAGACGCCACGACAATTACTCCAAAAGAAACCTCCACGTATTTCAGATGATACTATACGTTATATATCAGATTACAATGCACACTGGGAAGAGATGAGACGGGCAATTGAAAAACATCTACCCATTCTGAAAACGGACTCTGTCCTTCATCACTACGTTCCAGATAGACTACAGATGACAGCAAGACGTGCCCGCAATTTGATATCCTCGTGAAAAGTGAGTATGTTTCATCTACTCCTAATCTATTTAATTTGAGTACCATAAAAAATGGTTGTTTTCCGTGTGGTAAATGTGTCGCATGTCCCAACATTGTGAGAAGCACCGACTTCAGTGATTCTGGTGGACAGAAAACTTTCAAAATTCGACATCACATTACTTGTGAGTCTAAAGCAGTGGTATATTATGCTTATTGCCCATGTCCTAAAATCTACATCGGACTAACTACTAGACCATTAAAGGTCAGGGTGCGGGAACACATGCGAGACATTAGACAGGCGGCTACGCGGGTACATGTAGAAGAACTAAAACCCATTGCAAGGCATTTCTTGTCGGAACATGAGTGTGACCCAAACCTACTGAAGGTAAAAGGAATTGATCAAGTGAACTTAGGCATCAGAGGTGGTGATATTCCAAAAATTCTAGCACAGTGTGAAAGCAAATGGATTTGGCGTCTTCATACCCTACAACCCCTTGGACTTAATGAAATACAACCATTCGCCCCATTTCTCTGATCACCGGACGTTTCCTTTCAGCCGCGTTTGCTTTTTAGATGATATTTTAATCACTTAGTATTTGTATACTAATTTATTTTATTTCTTCTTTTCTTGTTCTAGATTATTTTACATTTATTGGTCTTTCTTTGTTCCCCTCCTCATCTCCACGCCTGAAGAATCACATGACGGATTGTAACATCTGGACACGATCACATACTCGGACATATGTATGAGACTTATATAGAGATTCTCTCGATTAATTTCAAAGTATTGTTTGCGGGACGGAATCATGTGCAATTATAAATTTATACACATACACTTTTTATCACTTATATTATTTATCATTCACAGACTATTTTATTTTAGTTGTTTGCACTAGTTTGGTACGATTTATACACCTTTAGTATTATTATTAATTTATATGAATTTGTTATATGATTAATAATTACATTTTGATCACAAACATTTCTATAATATTTATATATTTTTTATATTCTATTTATTTATTTATATATATTTTTTATTATATTTTTAATTAAATATTCACGCTATCACATATATGTACACAGCTTATTCATTAATTTTCAACACATACTTTACTTATAATATTTATTCACAGTATTTACACAATTTATCTGGAATAGTATATCTGTCCATCATGACTGCACTAGGTATCACATATAACAGCCTACATACATATATAGTTAAGTATATATGATATATATACCACATATTTAATTGATTATGAAATGTAAATATTATGAGTGTCACATATATTATTTACTCACCTGATTGTTAATGTTTTTAATATAAATTTTTTCTTTTCCTCTGATTGGTATCATGATCCGCACTGCTTAATTTTTCTTTTTTATGTAATAATTTCAGTTCATATATACATATGTAAGACACCCCTGTAATAAATGTATTATTTTGCAATTGCATTGCTGTAAATTGTATTATCGGCGCTGCGCCAGTGGCGCCTCCGGCCAATCACCGCCTGTGGGTGGGTGGTTGCCTTGATGCTCCACTGAAGCAGCGCCGACATCATACCGAATGTGCGCATGCGCCGGGTGCCCATACTTCGCTCTTCCGGCGCTGTATCCTATCCGGCCGGTCATGTGATGCGGTCATGTGACCGCTATCATGGCCGTGCCGGGGAAACGGCGACCGGAAGTAGCGGAGCCTGCGGGTCCCGGCGTCATGCGCCGATAGAAAGGTATGTCTTACCTGCCAATTTATGACGTGGATGTATGTTATTGGACGGGGACCATATAAAAAGCAGCTCCTGCTAACAGGGCGCCACCCCCAGGACGAAGGACAACCCGAAACGTACGTTGGGGTGGTGTCTCTCCAGCGGTCCCTCTTGTATTTGCACTTTGATTCTATTTATTGGTATGTATACTGTCTCTAGGCACTTTATAGTTGTTGAGGTATATCCTCTATGGGATTATGCAATAGAATGAGCAGTAGTACAACGTATGAAATGTATTTAATACTATAGTTTACATTGTGGACTTTCTGGAGTGACGCCCTCTTTTCCACCACAAGTTGTTTTCTCCCTCTGTATGATGTCTTTTCTTGTTTTTAATATGTAATGAATTATTAATAAAGTCACATTTTTATCCACTTATTACTCCATCCCATTCCTTTGTATTTAACCTTTAATATGTATAAAACTAAAAAGGGATCCAAAAACCAGGTCCCAAACCATCAATCAAAAATGACAAAAAGAAGAAAAGCAATTTGATAATAATCAAGACTTGTTCCTGTGCTCATGTACCTTACCCCCGATCGGGGTCTAAGCCACAGACAAGTACTCAAGATACGTCTACTAGACCAGTCCAGATAATACTAAAGCAGAACAATTATAATTTACACTTACAGGTAATAGTGATCATCATCCAAAAAATAAAAAACTTGATACAGTCACCTAACTAAGGGTAAGTGTGAGGTGAGGATAAGAAGGGGAAGGTAGTGTTTGGTAGTATTATATTCAGAGTGCAGTGTGTGGTAGTATTATATTCAGGGGTACAGTGTGTGGTAGTATTATATTCAGAGAGTGCAGTGTTTGGTAGTATTATATTCAGAGTGCAGTATGTGGTAGTATTACATTCAGGGGTACAGTGTGTGGTAGTATTATATTCAGAGTGCAGTGTGTGGTAGTATTATATTCAGGGGTACAGTGTGTGGTAGTATTATATTCAGGGGGTACAGTGTGTGGTAGTATAATATTCAGAGGGTACGGTGTGTGGTAGTATTATATTCAGGGGGTACAGTGTGTGGTAGTATTATATTCAGTGTGCAGTGTGTGGTAGTATATTCAGAGAGTGCAGTGTTTGGTAGTGTTATATTCAGGGGATACAGTGTGTGGTAGTATTATATTCAGGGGTACAGTGTGTGGCTGTATTATATTCAGAGTGCAGTGTGTGGTAGTATTATATTCAGAGAGTGCAGTGTTTGGTAGTATTATATTCAGGGGGTACAGTTTGTGGTAGTATTATATTCAGGGGGTACAGTGTGTGGTAGTATTATATTCAGAGAGTGCAGTGTTTGGTAGTATTATATTCAGAGGATACAGTGTGTGGTAGTATTATATTCAGAGAGTGCAGTGTTTGGTAGTATTATATTCAGGGGGTACAGTGTGTGGTAGTATTATATTCAGAGAGTGCAGTGTTTGGTAGTATTATATGCAGAGTGCAGTGTGTGGTAGTATTATATTCAGAGTGCAGTGTGTGGTAGTATTATATTCAGGGGTACAGTGTGTGGCTGTATTATATTCAGAGTGCAGTGTGTGGTAGTATTATATTCAGAGAGTGCAGTGTTTGGTAGTATTATATTCAGGGAGTACAGTTTGTGGTAGTATTATATTCAGGGGGTACAGTGTGTGGTAGTATTATATTCAGAGAGTGCAGTGTTTGGTAGTATTATATTCAGAGGATACAGTGTGTGGTAGTATTATATTCAGAGAGTGCAGTGTTTGGTAGTATTATATTCAGGGGGTACAGTGTGTGGTAGTATTATATTCAGAGAGTGCAGTGTTTGGTAGTATTATATGCAGAGTGCAGTGTGTGGTAGTATTATATTCAGAGTGCAGTGTGTGGTAGTATTATATTCAGGGGTACAGTGTGTGGCTGTATTATATTCAGAGTGCAGTGTGTGGTAGTATTATATTCAGAGAGTGCAGTGTTTGGTAGTATTATATTCAGGGAGTACAGTTTGTGGTAGTATTATATTCAGGGGGTACAGTGTGTGGTAGTATTATATTCAGAGAGTGCAGTGTTTGGTAGTATTATATTCAGAGGATACAGTGTGTGGTAGTATTATATTCAGAGAGTGCAGTGTTTGGTAGTATTATATTCAGGGGGTACAGTGTGTGGTAGTATTATATTCAGAGAGTGCAGTGTTTGGTAGTATTATATGCAGAGTGCAGTGTGTGGTAGTATTATATTCAGAGTGCAGTGTGTGGCTGTATTATATTCAGAGTGCAGTGTGTGGTAGTATTATATTCAGAGAGTGCAGTGTTTGGTAGTATTATATTCAGGGGGTACAGTTTGTGGTAGTATTATATTCAGGGGGTACAGTGTGTGGTAGTATTATATTCAGAGAGTGCACTGTTTGGTAGTATTATATTCAGAGGATACAGTGTGTGGTAGTATTATATTCAGAGAGTGCAGTGTTTGGTAGTATTATATTCAGGGGTACAGTGTGAGGTAGTATTATATTCAGAGAGTGCAGTGTGTGGTAGTATTATATTCAGAGAGTGCAGTGTTTGGTAGTATATTCAGGGGGTACACTGTGTGGTAGTATTATATTCAGAGGGCACAGTGTGTGGTAGTATTATATTCAGAGGGTACAGTGTGTGGTAGTATTATATTCAGAGTGCAGTGTTTGGTAGTATTATATTCAGAGGGTACGGTGTGTGGTAGTATTATATTCAGAGGGTACGGTGTGTGGTAGTATTATATTCAGAGGGTACGGTGTGTGGTAGTATTATATTCAGAGGGTACGGTGTGTGGTAGTATTATATTCAGAGGGTACGGTGTGTGGTAGTATTATATTCAGAGAGCAGGGGTGTGGAAATTTTATAAAAAACTACTTGTCCACGGGACTAAAATGGAGCAAAATCTACTTGTCCCTGCTGACGATCCTCTTGTCCGGCCAATTTTCGCTTTTACGCTCTAATTTTTTCATCCTCGCCCTATAATAGCCTTAACTACCTACTATAATGATATCTACCTACTATAATGATACCTACCTACTATAATGATACCTACCTACCATAATGATATCTACCTACTATAATGATATCTACCTACTATAATGATACCTACCTACTATAATGATACCTACCTACCATAATGATATCTACCTACTATAATGATACCTACCTACCATAATGATACCTACCTACTATAATGATACCTACCTACCATAATGATATCTACCTACTATAATGATACCTACCTACTATAATGATAACTACCTACTATAATGATACCTACCTACTATAATGATAACTACCTACTATAATGATAACTCCCTACTATAATGATACCTACCTTCTATAATGATACCTACCTACTATAATGATATCTACCTACTATAATGATATCTAGCTAATATAATGATACCTACCTACTATAATGATATCTACCTACTATAATGATAACTACCTACTATAATGATAACTACCTACTATAATGATAACTACCTACTATAATGATACCTACCTTATATAATGATACCTACCTACTATAATGATATCTACCTACTATAATGATATCTAGCTACTATAATGATACCTACCTACTATAATGATATCTACCTACTATAATGATAACTACCTACTATAATGATACCTACCTACTATAATGATAACTACCTACTATAATGATACCCACCTACTATAATGATAACTACCTACTATAATGATACCTACCTACTATAATGATATCTACCTACTATAATGATAACTACCTACTATAATGATAACTACCTACTATAATAACTACCTACTATAATGATAACTACCTTCTATAATGATACCTACCTACTATAATGATATCTACCTACTATAATGATATCTAGCTATTATAATGATACCTACCTACTATAATGATATCTACCTACTATAATGATAACTACCTACTATAATGATATCTACCTACTATAATGATAACTACCTACTATAATGATACCTACCTACTGTAATGATATCTACCTACTATAATGATAACTACCTACTATAATGATAACTACCTACTATAATAACTACCTACTATAATGATAACTACCTACTATAATGATACCTACCTTCTATAATGATACCTACCTACTATAATGATATCTACCTACTATAATGATATCTAGCTATTATAATGATACCTACCTACTATAATGATATCTACCTACTATAATGATAACTACCTACTATAATGATATCTACCTACTATAATGATAACTACCTACTATAATGATACCTACCTACTGTAATGACACCTTTTCATTTTTCAATAACATATTCTCTGAACCAATATATATATATTTAGGGAAGTGATATTGAAATAGTAAAAGATAATTTAGCAGATTTGGTGGTTTTCTTTTCTGCGCCATTTACCTTGTGGTTGAGGTAACATGTTAGTTTTATACTTTAGCCGCCTGATTACAGCGATACCAGATTTGTATCGTTTACGTCATGTTTTACTAATTCTGGACTTTTAAAAAAAATTTTAATTGCCATTTTTTAACCCCTGTAGCTTTATTTTTTTCCCCCACATACCAGGCTGTATGAGGGCTCATTTTTTGCGCCATAATCTGTTTTTTGTATCGGTACCATTTTGGTATTGATCCGACTTTTTAATCGCTTTTTAACTTTTTTTTCTGGGATATTATAAAAATTGCAAATTGGTATTTTTTTTACATTTACTGTACGGGATACATGGTAAGGCCTGCGCAGCTGGCCTGTAATTGTGGGAGGAGCGGGATGACCATAAAACCCACGGCTCTCCCCCTTCAATGACGCTGTGGGTTCTTCGCTTGAGGGTTTGTCACGTGATGTCGGCAGGAGGTGGAGTCACGTTCCCACCGGTCAGCTGACTGCACGAGTCAGCTGACTGGAAGGTCGCTTCAGCCGGCATGGTGGTGGTAAGTGGCCGTGGCTGACCGGGGGTAACGCTGGCTGTTCCCGGACTCCGGAGGTGAGCCGGAGCTCAGGGAAACCCTTGGTCAGCCCGGCCCCAGGTTAATGTATTACATATCGGCATTCGGCTGTATATGATTACTTACGGCTGTGAACAGCCTCCTGCACGTGCATATCATTACCGCACTATGTGAACGGCTTGCTGCGCATGTATATCATTACCGCACTGTGTGAACAGTCTCCTGCACATGTATATCATTACCGCACTGTGTGAACAGTCTCCTGCACATGTATATCATTACCGCACTATATGATCAGTCTCCTGCACATGTATATCATTACCGCACTATGTGATCAGTCTCCTGCACATGTATATCATTACCGCACTGTGTGAACAGTCTCCTGCACATGTATATCATTACTGCACTATATGATCAGTCTCCTGCACATGTATATCATTACCGCACTATGTGTTAGGCCTCTTGCACATGTATATGATTACCGCACTGTGTGAACAGTCTCCTGCATATTTTATAATTTCCGCACTATGTAAACAGTCTCCTGCACATGTATAACATTGCCGCTCTATGTGAACTGTCTCCTGCACATGTATAACATTACCGCTCTATGTGAACAGTCTCCTGCACATATATATCATTATCGCATTTTGTAGTTCTGTGCTGCGGGGAGGATCTATATGTGTCTCCGGTATACTGAGACTCGCACACCTTTACACTCAATCGGACTCACCGCTCCGCCCCACCCTGTGGGCTTATGCTTCACCCCCACAGCTGCCAATCTGGTCAGTCTAAGGCACGCTACACCAACAGCTGCGCTCACCTCCAACCTTTGTCTCTTAACTAACTTCCTCACAGTTTTCTTTTCATTTATTTTATATTTATACTTCTGTGTTTCCGGGCGGTGTGCCTCCAGCTGTTGTGGAGCTACGATTCTCACTTATAGGAATCATGCCGTAGGATTCATGCTGTACACATCCTGGTACCCATGCACGTTGGTAGGATTCATGCCGGTAACATTTATACGCCACACACGCTTATAGGGTTCATTCGTTCTCTACGCGCTTGTAGTTTTATACCGTACACACGCTTTTAGGGTCATACTGTACACCCCCTTTGTAAGGTTTATACTGCACACACGCTGGTATGATTCATACAGTACACACTTGTAGAGTTTATGCCGTTTACTTGCCTACAGGTTTCATACTGTGCACTCGCTTGTAGGATTATATTGTACATTCACCCTTAGGGTTCATGCTGTACGCTTGCTTGTAGCATTCATACTGCACTCACGCTTGAGCATATTTGTGGGGTGCATGCTTGTAGCATTTACTCTATACACACGCTTGTACATACTTGTAGCATTATGCTGCGTACACACTTATAAGATTCATGCCGTACACAGTACACACTGGTAGGATATCCTGTACACACACTTGTTGGATTCTTACTTTACACGCGTTAGGATTATGCAGTACATTCGCCGGTAGCATTTATACGGTTCACTTGCTCGCATAATTCATAAAGTTCATGCGGTGCATACCAATGTAGCATCCATACTGTACACTTGCTCGTAGGTTTACGTAGTATACACACTTGTACTCGCTTGCAGGGTTCATACTACACACGCTCTTGTAGGAGTCATGTTGTACACACTCATAGGAATCATACTATGTACACGCTCATACGAGTCACACTGTACGCACGTTTATAGTATTACATGGCCCACGCTCGTAGGATTACTACTGAATATGCACTCATAAGGATTGTGCTGCACACCCGCTCGCAGGACTTGTATCACGCGTGTTTGTAGGGTTATATTACTCGGGTGCACGCGGGAATCAGGCTGCGTGTGCACTCGTGGCATGTGTTCTGTACATGCACTTGCGCTATTTGTGAAGTTCGTACGCCCGCAGTTTTGTGCAGCGCACATGCTCATACAGCACATGGGGTGTGGCCCCGTACGCAGGTATGTGGTCATAATAGTTACTACTTGCCGGCATATTCTCTGCCATCAGGTCGTGGTTAGCTTCAGGCGTTCACTGGTGGTCTATACGCGTATATGGTTGGCCCGAGTATAGGTTCATCAAGTTGGTGGTACAGCCATGCATAGTGGTTCACGACAGTTTCACACGTAGTCGTTCTGCACGCATCTTTATATAGGCAGGGTGATACATAGCAGTTGTCGCTGCTGACACATATTCAGAACGACAATTACACGACGCACAGGCGGGGCTTACCCAGTAAACCGTTGCAGACGGGGTATGTTTCATTATCGTTGGTACTGACATGCCTTCTGAACGACACTGACATTACGCATAGGTGGTATTTACCTGTTAAGCCTGTCATGTTACAGAAAGGGTACGTCGCATAATTGTTATGACTGACACGCCTTCAGAACAGCAATAACACCACACATAGGTGATGTATACCCATCATGCCTGCCACGCCTGCAGGGGTACGTTGCACGGTTGTTACTGACACGCCGTCAGAACAGCAATAACGCCACACATAGGTGATGTATACCCATCATGCCTGCCACGCCTGCAGGGGGTACGTTGCACGGTTGTTACTGACACGCCTTCAGAACAGCAATAACGCCACACATGGGTGATAAGATTTGTTTTATTATCCAAGTAATCACCTCATGAACCTGACACGTCTTCAGGTTGTGTTTACTTGTGTTGTCGGTGCACCTCTTTTACGATATAGTCACGTTCTCAAAAAACGGAATTCACGATGTTTTGGGTTGTCATGGTACTCGTATAAACTTTCGCACTTACCACTGGGCACACACTTATCTAGACTCAGTTACGCATACAATTCTCGTCCGACACGTCTTCGGATACTTTCCCTCTCTCCTGGTTTAAAGAGTTATTTATTGTTGTCCAAGTAATCACCTCATGAACCTGACACGCTTTCAGGTTGTGATTGCTTGCGTTGTCGATGCGCTACCTTTCTCTGTGTAGTCATGTCCCAAAAATGTACTCCATGGTGTTCTAGGTTGATATGGTACTCGTATAAACGTTTTGCACTTGTCACCGGGCGCATACTCGTCTAGACCCGGTTACGCATACGATTCTCGTCCGACACGTCTTCGGATACTTTCCCTCTGTTCTGGTTTAAAGTGTCGTACATTGTTCTCCAAGTAATCACCTCATGAACCTGACACGCTTTCAGGTTGTGATTGCTTGCGTTGTCGATGCGCTCCTTTCTCTGTGTAGTTATGTCCCAAAAATGTACTTCATGGTGTTCTAGGTTGATATGGTACTCGTATAACGTTTCGCACTTGTCACCGGGCGCATACTCGTCTAGACCCGGTTACGCATACGATTCTCGTCCGACACGTCTTCGGATACTTTCCCTCTGTCCTGGTTTAAAGAGTTGATTATTGTTGTCCAAGTAATCACCTCATGAACCTGACACGCTTTCAGGTTGTGATTGCTTGCGTTGTCGATGCGCTCCTTTCTCTGTGTAGTCATGTCCAAAAATGTACTTCATGGTGTTCTAGGTTGATATGGTACTCGTATAGCGTTTCGCACTTGTCACCGGGCGCATACTCATCTAGGCCCGGTTACGCATACGATTCTAGTCCGACACGTCTTCGGATACTTTCCCTCTGTCCTGGTTTAAAGAGTTGTTTATTGTTGTCCAAGTAATCACCTCATGAACCTGACACGTTTTCAGGTTGTGATTGCTTGCGTTGTCGGTGCATTCCTTTCTCTGTGTAGTCTCGTTCCTAAAGATGCTCTTCAGGGTGTTCTAGGTTGTTAAGGTACTTGTATAACGTTTCGCACTTGTCACCGGGCACATACTTGTCTAGGTCCAGTCACATATACAATTCTCATCCGACACGTCTTCGGATACTCTCTCTCTGTCCTGGTGTTAGACGGTCAGCTATGTTATAGATAAATGAGCTTGGCTAGACGGTTAGTTTGGCTGTCCCTACTACATACAGTTACTTTCACATGTGCTCACATTGAAGGAGTCCAGAATATTGCAGCAGATGCCTTATCTAGGAACAACCTGTCACATTTCTTTCAGGTGATGCCAGAAGCCGATTCCATAGGGGCGCAAGTTCCCCCGTTCCATTCACTAGTCATGAACTGAACCAGCACCTTCGGATAGCCAAACGTTTGGTCAGTGATTCCTTGTCCGCAAATACGCGAAAAATTTATGGTACGGCGTGGAACTCATTTTCCATATTCAGATCCAAGCACGCCGAGGGCGACAAGATTTCAGTTCCCTTCCTATTAGCATATGTCGGGTTTTTCCATACCACACTGCATTTATCCCAAAATACTATTAAGAGTTATCTAGCCGGTATCCAACACCATTTATCCTTGACCAATACCCGTAGTTACTCTATACTCTCTTCTCGCTTGGTGAAGTCCGCTCTGAAGGGCATCCTTGAGAAGGAAGTCCCTCGCAGCCCAGTCAGACAACCAATCACAGGCAACATGTTCAGGCAGTTGTCCGACTTGTTAGACTCCACACCATTGGGTATTCGTGATAGCCTCACATTAAAAGCGGCCATGTACCTTGCCTATTATGGGTTTCTCAGACCGGGTGAGTGTACTGCTCGGACCATTAACGCGCCCTTTCCTAAGGTCAGTCAGCTGTCACATGTCTCTGATCATTTCCAGCTGTCCCTCAGTCAGACCAAGACCTCGTCTCCGGGTCAAACTGTGATTGTCCGGTTTTCCCCACCGTGCACAAATGGTGTCCTGTCACAGTCCTCCGTGAATTGTTGAATGCCTGTGTTAACCTATCAGCTGACGACCCTTTGCTCCGTTTCAGGTCCAACCCGCTAACTACTTCTCAATTCATCAAACATTTACGCATTTCGGTCAGGTCGCTGGGACGAGTCCCGACTTCATTATCCGGTCACTCTTTCCGTATTGGCGCAGCTACAGCCAATTCTAAGCACGGGGTCCCAGCCCACGCAATCATGAAATTAGGATGTTGGAAATGCGGATGCTACATGCAGTATATCCCTAACCCTCGCAAAGAAATGGCTAGCGCATTCCAGTCTCTTGTGTTGTAATCTGCAATAAACAAATGTTTGTTTAAATCCGGGTTTTGCCCTCTTTTCCAGGCATATTCTTTACGCCGCAGTTATGGCACACTTCAGACTGCTTAGTTGAGGTTGATAGGTTATTGTTTACAGTTGGTTGTTAGGTTAGTACTAGGGTTGTACGCATATCAGTCATGTAGCAATGACCACAAATAATGTTATATTTTAATAGGTCGTACAATTACGCACGAAGCGATACCAAATATGTTTATTTTTATTATGTTTACGTATTTTTATATAGGAAAAGGGGGTGCTTTGAACTTGGAAGGGGTTAATGCAGCGGTCTTCAAACTGTGGCCCTCCAGATGTGGCAAAACTACAACTCCCAGCATGCCCGGACAGCCAACAGTCTTTCAAACTTTTATTAAAAATTTTTTTTTTTAACACTTTATTACACTTATATGAGGAATCATTAGATTCCTCAGACAGATGAATAGATTCTATTGAACTCCATTGATCTGTGTGCTCTGTCATCCATTGATAGAGTCTGGTCCAGCCAGGATCTATCAATGACAGAGCCGGGACAGGAGGAAGCAGAGGTAAGTCCTCCGGCTACCTTTATAGTGGATCTCCCCCTGCGATCGCGCTGCGGTGGGGCGATCCACCCCACTAGCCCACCAGGGAGTATTCACATGTCCCTTTAGACGCCGCTGTCAGCTTGCTGGATATTAGCGGCGGCCCCGGGGGCTGCAGATTATGTAGCGGGCAGGAATCCGGAGCCCGCTCCATACTCCCCTGTGAGCTCCGCATGCATCTCCCTGTGCAGACGTGCCTCCTCCCCTCAGCTCTCCGAAGCTACAGCTGGGGGGAGTGAAGGCAGAGGACGCAGGTCTGCACAGGGAGCAAGAAGCCACGCCCCCTCATCTTTCCCCCCACGTCTGCAGAGCAAGAAGCCACGCCCCCTCATCTCCCCCCACACGTCTGCAGAGCAAGAAGCCACGCCCCCTCATCTCCCCCCGCACGTCTGCAGAGCAGGGGAGAGAAGACAAATACTGTACACAGCTTCTCATCTCCCCTGCTCTGCTTCCGAGGACACAGGCTGCAGAGTATGGAGTGGGCAGGAGTCGGGTGCCCGCTCCATACAGACTGCAGAGGTCCGGGCGACTTGTCAGGTTCGGCCCTGCTTGCCTGAAGCCGGACTAAGGGCCGGACAAATTCACCTGCCCGGCGCCCAAACTGCTTGTCCCGGGCGTCGGGCGATAGGAATTCCACATCCCTGAGAGAGTACAGTGTGTGGTAGTATTATATTCAGAGAGTGCAGTGTTTGGTAGTATTAAAATTAGAGGGCACAGTGTGTGGTAGTATTTGTTACGCCGAGCGCTCCGGGTCCCCGTTCCTCCCCGGAGCGCTCGCCTCATCCTCGTTGCTGCAGCGCCCCGGTCAGATCCACTGACCGGGTGCGCTGCGGTACCGCCTCCAGCCGGGATGCGATTCGCGATGCGGGTGGCGCCCGCTCGCGATGCGCACCCCGGTCCCCGTACCTGACTCGCTCTCCGTCGGTCCTGTCCCGGCGCGCGCGGCCCCGCTCCCTAGGGCGCGCGCGCGCCGGGTCTCTGCAATTTAAAGGGCCAGTGCACCAATGTTGGTGCCTGGCCCAATCTTCCCAATTACCAATTAGTGTGATCACCTGTGCACTTCCCTATATTACCTCACTTCCCCTGCACTCCCTTGCCGGATCTTGTTGCCTTAGTGCCTAGTGAAAGCGTTCCCTTGTCTGTTCCTAGCCCGTGTTCCTGACCTCCTGCCGTTGCCCCTGACTACGATCCTTGCTGCCTGCCTCGACCTTCTGCTACGTCCGACCTTGCTTCTGCCTACTCCCTTGTACCTCGCCTATCTTCAGCAGTCAGAGAGGTGAGCCGTTGCTAGTGGATACGACCTGGTCACTACCGCCGCAGCAAGACCATCCCGCTTTGCGGCGGGCTCTGGTGAAAACCTGTAGTGGCTTAGAACCGGTCCACTAGCGCGGTCCTCGCCAATCCCTCTCTGACACAGAGGATCCACCTCCTGCCAGCCGGCATCGTGACAGTAGATCCGGCACGGATCCCGCTGAAGATCCTACACTGGTCGCCCAGCTAGCCCTAAAGATCGCCCAACGAGATCAACAGCTGGCATACTTGACCTCCGAGGCACTGCGTATTCAGTCACAGATACAGCAGCTGCAGATACAGCAACAGCTACAGCTGCAACTACCATCTCCTCCGCCGGCTCCTGCAACTCCTCCGCAGCAACCGGCCGTTCCTAACCCCTGCTTGTCCCTGCCGGACAAATTTGGCGTAAAGATCGCCCAACGAGATCAACAGCTGGCATACTTGATCTCCGAGACACAGCGTCTTCAGTCACAGATACAGCAGCTGCTGCCGCAGATACAGCAACTTCAGTCACAGCTACAGCTGCAACAACCATCTCCTCCGCCGGCTCCTGCAACTCCTCCGCAGCAACCGGCCGTTCTTAACCCCTGCTTGTCCCTGCCGGACAAATTTGATGGGGACCGCAATGATTCTGCCACAGCCACAGTCCAGTCCTTCTTCGCTGAGGTCCGTGGTGTCTTCGAGGAGCCTGCCCGAGCTTCTTCTGCCGAGATTGCCCTTCTGAACCTGGCCCAGGGTGTTTCTTCCGTTGGCGAGTACGCCATTCAGTTCCGTGCTCTTGCTTACGAGTTGTCCTGGAATAGTGAGGCCCTCTGCACGACCTTTAAAAAAGGCCTATCCAGCAACATTAAAGATGTTCTGGCCGCACGAGAGACTCCTGCTGACCTACATGAACTCATTCATCTTGCCACTCGCATTGACATGCGTTCTTCCGGATGGCGTCTGGAGCTCCGCCTGGATATGGACTTTGTTCGCATGAAGCGTTTTTTCTCCCCGGTTCCTCTCTCCTCTGGTCCTCTGCAATCCGTTCCTGTGCTTCCCGCCGCGGAGGCTATGCAAGTTGACCGGTCTCGCCTGACACCTCAAGAGAGGACACGACGCCGCATGGAGAATCTTTGCCTGTACTATGCCGGTACCGAACACTTCCTGAAGGATTGTCCTATCCGTCCTCCCCGCCTGGAAAGACGTACGCTGACTCCGCACAAAGGTGACACAGTTCTTGATGTCAACTCTGCTTCTCCACGCCTTACTGTGCCTGTGCGGATATCTGCCTCTACCTTCTCCTTCTCTACTATGGTCTTCTTGGATTCCGGATCTGCAGGAAAATTTTTTTTGGCCTCTCTTATCAACAGGTTCTACGTCCCTGTGACCAGTCTCGCCAGACCCCTCTACATCTATTGTATTAACAATGAAAGATTGGACTGTCTCATGCGTTTCCGCACAGAACCCCTCCTAATGTGCATCGGACCTCATCACGGAAAAATTGACTTTTTTTTCCTCAGGTTCTTTGGCCCCAAGAAGAGGGGGAGACCCAAGGGGGGGGGTACTGTTACGCCGAGCGCTCCGGGTCCCCGTTCCTCCCCGGAGCGCTCGCCTCATCCTCGTTGCTGCAGCGCCCCGGTCAGATCCACTGACCGGGTGCGCTGCGGTACCGCCTCCAGCCGGGATGCGATTCGCGATGCGGGTGGCGCCCGCTCGCGATGCGCACCCCGGTCCCCGTACCTGACTCGCTCTCCGTCGGTCCTGTCCCGGCGCGCGCGGCCCCGCTCCCTAGGGCGCGCGCGCGCCGGGTCTCTGCAATTTAAAGGGCCAGTGCACCAATGTTGGTGCCTGGCCCAATCTTCCCAATTACCAATTAGTGTGATCACCTGTGCACTTCCCTATATTACCTCACTTCCCCTGCACTCCCTTGCCGGATCTTGTTGCCTTAGTGCCTAGTGAAAGCGTTCCCTTGTCTGTTCCTAGCCCGTGTTCCTGACCTCCTGCCGTTGCCCCTGACTACGATCCTTGCTGCCTGCCTCGACCTTCTGCTACGTCCGACCTTGCTTCTGCCTACTCCCTTGTACCTCGCCTATCTTCAGCAGTCAGAGAGGTGAGCCGTTGCTAGTGGATACGACCTGGTCACTACCGCCGCAGCAAGACCATCCCGCTTTGCGGCGGGCTCTGGTGAAAACCTGTAGTGGCTTAGAACCGGTCCACTAGCGCGGTCCTCGCCAATCCCTCTCTGACACAGAGGATCCACCTCCTGCCAGCCGGCATCGTGACAGTATTATATTCAGAGGGCACAGTGTGTGTTAGTATTATATTCAGAGGGCACAGTGTGTGGTAGTATTATATTCAGAGGGCACAGTGTGTGGTAGTATTATATTTAGAGAGCGCAGTGTGTGGTAGTATTACATTCAGAGGGTGCAGTGTGTGGCAGTATTATATTCAGAGGGTACGGTGTGTGACAGTATTATATTCAGAGGGTACAGTGTGTTGTGTTGTGTTGTATATTCAGGGGGTACAGTGTGTCAGAATTATATTCAGAGGGTGTGAGCCAGTATTATATTCAGAGGGTACGGTGTGTGGCATTATTATATTCAGAGGGTACATGTTACGCTGAGCGCTCCGGGTCCCTGCTCCTCCCCGGAGCGCTCACAGCGTGCTCTTATTCGCAGCGCCCCGGTCAGACCTGCCGACCGGGTGCGCTGCGATAATGCTGCCAGCCAGGATGCGGGACGCGCCCGCTCGCGATGCGCATCACGACTCGCTTACCAGACCCGTTCCCCGTCTGTGCTGACACGGCGCGCGCGGCCCCGCTCCTTAGGGCGCGCGCGCGCCGGGTCCTTGCGATTTAAAGGGCCGGTGCGCCACTGATTGACGCATGAGGTTTTAATCAGTACTTTCACCTGTGCACTTCCCTACTTATACCTCACTTCCCCTGCACTCCCTTGCCGGATCTTGTTGCCATTGTGCCAGTGAAAGCGTTCCTTGTGTATCCCTAGCCTGTGTTCCAGACCTCCTGCCGTTGCCCCTGACTACGATCCTTGCTGCCTGCCCTGACCTTCTGCTACGTCCGACCTTGCTCTTGTATACTCCCTTGTACCGCGCTTATCTCAGCAGTCAGAGAGGTTGAGCCGTTGCCGGTGGATACGACCTGGTTGCTACCACCGCTGCAAGACCATCCCGCTTTGCGGCGGGCTCTGGTGAATACCAGTAGCAACTTAGAACCGATCCACCACACGGTCCACGCCAATCCCTCTCTGGCACAGAGGATCCACCTCCAGCCAGCCGAATCCTGAGAGTACAGTGTGTTGTGTTGTATATTCAGGGGGTACAGTGTGTCAGAATTATATTCAGAGGGTGTGAGCCAGTATTATATTTGAAGGATACAGTGTTTGGCAGTATTATAATAATACTTGTTTTCATATAGAGTATCTGAATCCGCTGACATAGTGAGGAGACGTCTGGGCGTCACATTCTGCAGAGAGAAGTTTTAGCTGGACCTGGTGGTATGTACCATCTGAATTAGATAAGGGAAAACTATAGAGAAGACGTCACCTGTAGTCACTGATATCATTGTACATTCTCCTCACTATAGAGAAGACGTCACCTGTAGTCACTGATATCATTGTGTATTCTCCTCACTATAGAGAAGACGTCACCTGTAATCACTGATATCATTGTGTATTCTCCTCACTATAGAGAAGACGTCACCTGTAATCACTGATATCATTGTGTATTCTCCTCACTATAGAGAAGACGTCACCTGTAATCACTGATATCATTGTGTATTCTCCTCACTATAGAGAAGACGTCACCTGTAGTCACTGATATCATTGTGTATTCTCCTCACTATAGAGAAGACGTCACCTGTAGTCACTGATATCATTGTGTATTCTCCTCACTATAGAGAAGACGTCACCTGTAATCACTGATATCATTGTGTATTCTCCTCACTATATGTCATCTATCAATGACAGAGCCGGGACAGTAGGAAGAAGAGGTAAGTCCTCCGGCTACCTTTATAGTGGATCTCCCCCCCTGCGATCGCGCTGCGGGGGGGCGATCCACCCCATTCATATGTCCCTTTAGACGCCGCTGTCAGCTTTGACAGCGGCGATCTTAAGGGTTAATAGCCAGCCGCGGTGATCGCCGCATGCTGGCTATTAGCGGCGGCCCCCGGCTACTGAGAACAGCCGGGGGCTGCAGAGTATGGAGCGGGCAGGAATCCGGAGCCCACTCCATACTCCCCTGTGAGCTCCGCATGCATCTCCCCGTGCAGACGTGCCTCCTCCCCTCAGCTCTCCGAAGCTACAGCTGGGGGGAGTGAAGGCAGAGGACACAGGTCTGCACGGGGAGCAAGAAGGTACCCCCCTCATCTTTCCCCCCACGTCTGCAGAGCAAGAAGCCACCCCCCCCCTCATCTCCCCCCGCACGTCTGCAGAGCAGGGGAGAGAAGACAAATACTGTACACAGCTTCTCATCTCCCCTGCTCTGCTTCCGAGGACACAGGCTGCAGAGTATGGAGCGGGCAGGAGTCGGGTGCCCGCTCCATACAGACTGCAGAGGTCCGGGCGACTTGTCAGGTCCGGCCCTGCTTGCCCGAAGCCGGGCTAAGGGCCGGACAAATTCACCTGCCCGGCGCCCAAACTGCTTGTCCCGGGCGTCGGGCGATAGGAATTCCACATCCCTGAGAGAGTACAGTGTGTTAGTATTATATTCAGAGAGTGTAGTGTTTAGTAGTATTACATTTAGAGGGCACAGTGTGTGGTAGTATTATATTCAGAGAGTGCAGTGTTTGGTAGTATTAAAATTAGAGGGCACAGTGTTACATAGTTACATAGTTAGTACGGTCGAAAAAAGACATATGTCCATCAAGTTCAACCAGGGAATTAAGGGATAGGGGTGCGGCGCGATATTGGGGAAGGGATGGGATTTTATATTTCTTCATAAGCATTAATGTTATTTTGTTCCAGGAATGTATCTAATCCTGTTTTAAAGCTGTTAATTTTTCCTGCTGTGACCAGTTCCTGAGGTAGACTGTTCCATAAATTCACATTCCTCACGGTAAAGAAGGCGTGTCGCCCCTTTAGACTAAACCTTTTCTTCTCCAGATGGAGGGAGTGCCCCCTTGTCCTTTGGGGCGGTTTAACCTGGAACAGTTTTTCTCCATATTTTTTGTATGGGCCATTTATATACTTATATACGTTTATCATATCCCCCCTTAAACGTCTCTTCTCAAGACTAAACAATTGTAACTCCTTTAATCGCTCCTCATAGCTAAGATGTTCCATGCCCCATATTAGTTTAGTCGCCCGTCTCTGCATCCTTTTCCAGCTCCGTAGTGTCCCTTTTATGTACAGGCGACCAAAACTGAACAGCATATTCCAGGTGAGGCCGTACCAATGCTTTATAAAGGGGGAGTATTATGTCCCTGTCCCTTGAGTCCAGGCCTCTTTTTATACATGACAATATCCTGCCGGCCTTGGAAGCAGCAGCCTGACATTGTGCTATTCTGTAGTCTGTGATCTACAAGTCACCCAGATCCTTCTCTACCAGTGACTCTGCCTGTTTAATCCCCCCTAAGACATACGATGCTGCAGGTTATTAGTATACACAGCCCCCCTCTATATATACACAGCCCCCCTCTATATACACAGCCCCCCTCTATATACACAGCCCCCCCTCTATATACACAGCCCCCCTAAGACATACGATGCTGCAGGTTATTAGTACCCAGATGCAGAACTTTACATTTATCCACATTGAACCTCATTTGCCAAGTGGATGCCCAGACACTTAGTCTATCCAAGTCATCTTGTAACCTATACACATCCTCTATATACACATCCTCTATAGACTGTACCGTCCTACAAAGCTTGCTGTCATCTGCAAAGATAGAAACAGAGCTGTTAATGCCATCCTCTATATCATTGATAAATAAATTAATGTGTGTGGTAGTATTATATTTAGAGGGCACAGTGTGTGGTAGTATTATATTTAGAGGACACAGTGTGTGGTAGTATTATATTCAGAGGGCACAGTGTGTGTTAGTATTATATTCAGAGGGCACAGTGTGTGGTAGTATTATATTCAGAGGGCACAGTGTGTGGTAGTATTATATTTAGAGAGCGCAGTGTGTGGTAGTATTATATTCAGAGGGTGCAGTGTGTGGCAGTATTATATTCAGAGGGTACGGTGTGTGACAGTATTATATTCAGAGGGTACAGTGTGTTGTGTTGTATATTCAGTGGGTACACTGTGACAGAATTATATTCAGAGGGTGTGAGCCAGTATTATATTCGAAGGATACAGTGTTTGGCAGTATTATAATAATACTTGTTTTCATATAGAGGATCTGAATCCGCTGACATAGTGAGGAGATGTCTGGGCGTCACATTCTGCAGAGAGAAGTTTTAGCTGGACCTGGTGGTATGTACCATCTGAATTAGATAAGGGAAAACTATAGAGAAGACGTCACCTGTAGTCACTGATATCATTGTACATTCTCCTCACTATAGAGAAGACGTCACCTGTAATCACTGATATCATTGTGTATTCTCCTCACTATAGAGAAGACGTCACCTGTAGTCACTGATATCATTGTGTATTCTCCCCACTATAGAGAAGACGTCACCTGTAGTCACTGATATCATTGTGTATTCTCCTCACTATAGAGAATACGTCACCTGTAGTCACTGATATCATTGCGTATTCTCCTCACTATAGAGAAGACGTCACCTGTAATCACTGATATCATTGTGTATTCTCCTCATTATAGAGAAGACGTCACCTGTAACCACTGATATCATTGTGTATTCTCCTCACTATAGAGAAGACGTCACCTGTAATCACTGATATCATTGTGTATTCTCCTCACTATAGAGAAGACGTCACCTGTAGTCACTGATATCATTGTGTATTCTCCTCACTATAGAGAAGACGTCACCTATAATCACTGATATCATTGTACATTCTCCTCACTATAGCGAAGACGTCACCTGTAGTCACTGATATCATTGTGTATTCTCCTCACTATAGAGAAGACGTCACCTGTAATCACTGATATCATTGTGTATTCTCCTCACTATAGAGAAGACGTCACCTGTAGTCACTGATATCATTGTGTATTCTCCTTACTATAGAGAAGACGTCACATGTAGTCACTGATATCATTGTGTATTCTCCCCACTATAGAGAAGACGTCACCTGTAGTCACTGATATCATTGTGTATTCTAATCACTATAGAGAAGACGTCACCTGTTCCCTAAGCAACCAGATAGCCATATCAGAGCGTCCCCCGTTCCCTAAGCAACCAGATAGCCATATGAGAGCATCCCCTGTTCCCTAAGCAACCAGATAGCCATATCAGAGCGTCCCCCGTTCCCTAAGCAACCAGATAGCCATATGAGAGCATCCCCCGTTCCCTAAGCAACCAGATAGCCATATCAGAGCGTCCCCCGTTCTCTAAGCAACCAGATAGCCATATCAGAGTGGCCCCTGTTCCCTAAGCAACCAGATAGCCATATCAGAGCGTCCCCTGTTCCCTAAGCAACCAGATAGCCATATCAGAGCGTCCCCCGTTCCCTAAGCAACCAGATAGCCATATCAGAGCGTCCCCCGTTCCCTAAGCAACCAGATAGCCATATCAGAGCGTCCCCCGTTCCCTAAGCAACCAGATAGCCATATCAGAGCGTCCCCCGTTCCCTAAGCAACCAGATAGCCATATGAGAGCATCCCCTGTTCCCTAAGCAACCAGATAGCCATATCAGAGCGTCCCCCGTTCCCTAAGCAACCAGATAGCCATATCAGAGCGTCCCCTGTTCCCTAAGCAACCAGATAGCCATATCAGAGCGTCCCCCGTTCCCTAAGCAACCAGATAGCCATATGAGAGCATCCCCTGTTCCCTAAGCAACCAGATAGCCATATCAGAGCGTCCCCCGTTCCCTAAGCAACCAGATAGCCATATGAGAGCATCCCCTGTTCCCTAAGCAACCAGATAGCCATATCAGAGCGTCCCCCGTTCCCTAAGCAACCAGATAGCTATATCAGAGCGTCCCCCGTTCCCTAAGCAACCAGATAGCCATATCAGAGCGTCCCACGTTCCCTAAGCAACCAGATAGCCATATCAGAGCGTCCCCCGTTCCCTAAGCAACCAGATAGCCATATGAGAGCATCCCCTGTTCCCTAAGCAACCAGATAGCCATATCAGAGCGTCCCCCGTTCCCTAACCAACCAGATAGCCATATCAGAGCGTACCCTGTTCCCTAAGCAACCAGATAGCCATATCAGAGCGTCCCCCGTTCCCTAAGCAACCAGATAGCCATATCAGAGCGTCCCCCGTTCCCTAACCAACCAGATAGCCATATCAGAGCGTCCCCCGTTCCCTAAGCAACCAGATAGCCATATCAGAGCGTCTCCCGTTCCCTAAGCAACCAGATAGCCATATCAGAGCGTCTCCCGTTCCCTAAGCAACCAGATAGCCATTGCATATAGTCACATGGTCACCAGCAGTTTGTTTCCATCTGCACTGCTCGTCATCATCTGGACATCAAAGGATTGTCTTCTGTTTACATCTGGCCCCCAGACTGTCCCCTGATGAACTGGGGGGCGTGAAACGCGTTGGGACTATTTACAACTGTCCAGTTTTGACATCCTTTCTACGGACTGGTCCTTATTGTCTTGATAAGTATCTCCTTTTTCAAGATTATTTAATGTAGTCACCATTTATTTTGAGTTTGCACTCAAAGTGTAGTCAGTAACCTGGCAATCTAGCCAGGGCTCTAGGTTGTTCATTACCTAGGTATAGGTTTTTCTATTAGTGGAGTTCTAGCTATAGGGACGTATATTGACATCTGAAACTATTACTATGAGTAACATTGTTTAATAATAAGAATAATATGGTTTATTAAGCCACGACTACTGTATTTACTATCTTTGGATATATTGCTTGTCTACCTTTTTAAATCCTATTATATGGGGTGTATATATCCTGGTGGTCGGTTGAGTATATAATACTTATCCTGATTAAATACAGGACTCCTCACACCATATATCTACCTTATGGTTTTTCCTTGACTACTTTGGGTCCAATAGAAGCTCCACCAATACATTTCATAGGGTGATCCATTCATGCACCTATTCTATTTTGATTATTAGTAGGGTTCTCTCTCCCTATCCCCTAGTTACTCAGGGCACCCCAGTGAGATAGAGAGTCCCTATCCTCTATACCTCTTATCACAGGGTATATAGGAAGAGGTTAGGGTTAGGTTCCAGAGCGGGGCCGCCCTTATCAGGGAGTAAACTCCGCCTAGGGGTAGGTTCTAGTGAAAGGGACTTTAGGTTAGTGGCCTACTATCAAATTTTGGCCAACCATATCCCCCCCCTAGGCCCTTCCCCTTCTTATCCTCACCTCACACTTACCCTTAGTTAGGTGACTGTATCAAGTTTTTTATTTTTTGGATGATGATCACTATTACCTGTAAGTGTAAATTATAATTTTTCTGCTTTAGTATTATCTGGACTGGTCTTGTAGACGTATCTTGAGTACTTGTCTGTGGCTCAGACCCCGATCGGGGGTAAGGTACATGAGCACAGGAACAAGTCTTGATTATTATCAAATTGCTTTTCTTCTTTTTGTCGTTTTATACATATTAAAGGTTAAGTCTTAGTGTTTTTTCGGTGATTTAATTTCTAGTCTGATACACGATTTTGATCTGAATACAGGGATTTCTATTCCTCAGCAGCCACAAAACGGGAGTGAATCCAGCTCAAAACCTACAAATCCTGTGTGACTACTGGACCCAAATTACCCCTAAATCCAGTGACACAGTAACTAGCAAAATCCAAGCTCATCCTAATACAAAGTCCCAGCAAACCTGTGAGGAGCCGGCACCACGGTCCTCTTACAAAAGACTGTCTGTATTCTGCACCTGCATAAAATCTGCAGTAAAGTTATTCTTGGTTTACTACAACCTCTGCTGTGGACAATCCTTTATTCCTCCCTATCGTTTGTGGGACGGGTGGCGGTAGGACTATTGCATTGAGGAAGCCCGCACCCTGGCGTCACGACAATCAAGGGTTAATCCTATACCCTACACTACCACTCCGCAACACCCTATTCATCATCACCCCTATAGGCTACCACAATACTATACATTATATACACTACACCCTCTATACATTATATATACACTATATTCTCTATAATACTATACATTATATATACTATATCCTCTATAATACTATACATTATATATACTATATCCTCTATAATACTATACATTATATATACACTATATCCTCTATAATACTATACATTATATATACTATATCCTCTATAATACTATACATTATATATACACTATATCCTCTATAATACTATACATTATATATACTATATCCTCTATAATACTATACATTATATATACACTATATCCTCTATAATACTATACATTATATATACTATATCCTCTATAATACTATACATTATATATACACTATATCCTCTATAATACTATACATTATATATACTATATCCTCTATAATACTATACATTATATATACACTATATCCCCTATAATACTATACATTATATATACACTATATCCTCTATAATACTATACATTATTTACTATATCCTCTATAATACTATACATTATATATACTATATCCTCTATAATACTATACATTATATATACACTATATCCTCTATAATACTATACATTATATATACACTATATCCTCTATAATACTATACATTATATATACACTATATCCCCTATAATACTATACATTATATATACACTATATCCCCTATAATACTATACATTATATATACTCTATATCCTCTATAATACTATACATTATATATACACTATATCCTCTATAATACTATTCATTATATATACACTATATCCTCTATAATACTATACATTATATATACACTATATCCTCTATAATACTATACATTATATATACACTATATCCTCTATAATACTATACATTATATATACTATATCCTCTATAATACTATACATTATATATACACTATATCCTCTATAATACTATACATTATATACACTATATCCTCTATAATACTATACATTATATACACTATATCCTCTATAATACTATACATTATATATACACGATATCCTCTAATACTATACATTATATATACACGATATCCTCTATAATACTATACATTATATATACACTATATCCCCTATAATACTATACATTATATATACTCTATATCCTCTATAATACTATACATTATATATACACTATATCCTCTATAATACTATTCATTATATATACACTATATCCTCTATAATACTATACATTATATATACACTATATCCTCTATAATACTATACATTATATATACTCTATATCCTCTATAATACTATACATTATATATACACTATATCCTCTATAATACTATACATTATATATACACGATATCCTCTAATACTATACATTATATATACACGATATCCTCTATAATACTATACATTATATATACTCTATATCCTCTATAATACTATACATTATATACACTATATCCTCTATAATACTATACATTATATATACACGATATCCTCTAATACTATACATTATATATACACGATATCCTCTATAATACTATACATTATATATACACTATATCCTCTATAATACTATACATTATATATACACTATATCCTCTATAATACTATACATTATATATACTATATCCCCTATAATACTATACATTATATATATATATATACTATATCCTCTATAATACTATACATTATATATATATACTATATCCTCTATAATACTATATATTATATATACACTATATCCTCTATAATACTATATATTATATATACACTATATCCTCTATAATACTATACATTATATATATATATATATATACTATATCCTCTATAATACTATACATTATATATATATACTATATCCTCTATAATACTATATATTATATATACACTATATCCTCTATAATACTATATATTATATATACACTATATCCTCTATAATACTATACATTATATACACTATTTCCTCTATTATACTATACATTATATATACACTATATCCTCTATAATACTATACATTATATATACTATATCCTCTATAATACTATACATTATATACTATATCCTCTATAATACTATACATTATATTCACTATATCCCCTATAATACTATACATTACCTTACGTCTGTGTCCGTGTGATGTCTCAGAGCGATGACAACAGCTGCAGGAGTGAGAAGATATTCCTGAGCTGTAGTAACCTGACACCACACCACCGCACAGCAGAGCCGAACACGTGTTCAGGAGACACAAGAGCTTACACTGTATTTAAGTGCCTATACCTTTAAGTCCTGTTGTTAAGCTATGTAACCTGGGAAGGTGACAGTGATCAGGTGACTTGTGGGTGACCTATAGGACTCCTCCAAATTGCTCCCTTATAAACCAAGGGAGGAGCTGGCCTAGTCAGACTAGAGTTTGCTGAGGAGCTCCTCTATCTCCACAGGTTGTTTCTTTCCCTTAGTTATTCTGCCCGGTAACAGCTGTTCTGAGAAGAGATGATTCCGGCCTCTGATTGGACGTCCAGATTCTGCCCGGCAACAGTGATCTTCTGCCCAGAGACACTTCATCCCCCCAACAGCGTTCTGATTGGCCAGAGGTCTAATGGCGGGAAAAGTTCTTTCCTTAAATAGATGAGGTGATTGATGGATCATTCCAGTCTCCCCTTATAATAATGGGGCTCACTATGGGGCTACACAGGTATGTGACCATCTTACCTTCACTCCATGTGTATTACTCCATAGTTACCAGTCTGGTGATATATAAAGTCCATAGTGCAGTAATATGATAGAGAACAATGGAGCCAACATCACATGGTACAAGATCATCATAGGGCTCCTAGAGGACGTCCCATGTCAGAAGGTCAGTCACCGTGTTTGTTACAGTGTGTCGCCCCAGTAGTGAGGAGATTACATGAGGAGGAGGTTTGTTACAGTGTGTCACCCCAGTAGTAAGGAGATTACATAAGGAGGAGGTTTGTTACAGTGTGTCACCCCAGTAGTAAGGAGATTACATAAGGAGGAGGTTTGTTACAGTGTGTCACCCCAGTAGTAAGGAGATTACATAAGGAGGAGGTTTGTTACAGTGTGTCACCCCAGTAGTAAGGAGATTACATGTGGAGGAGGTTTGTTACAGTGTGTCACCCCAGTAGTAAGGAGATTATATGAGGAGGAGGTTTGTTACAGTGTGTCACCCCAGTAGTGAGGAGATTACATGAGGAGGAGGTTTGTTACAGTGTGTCACCCCAGTAGTGAGGAGATTACATGAGGAGGAGGTTTGTTACAGTGTGTCACCCCAGTAGTAAGGAGATTACATGAGGAGGAGGTTTGTTACAGTGTGTCACCCCAGTAGTAAGGAGATTACATGAGGAGGAGGTTTGTTACAGTGTGTCACCCCAGTAGTGAGGAGATTACATGAGGAGGAGGTTTGTTACAGTGTGTCACCCCAGTAGTAAGGAGATTACATGAGGAGGAGGTTTGTTACAGTGTGTCACCCCAGTAGTAAGGAGATTACATGTGGAGGAGGTTTGTTACAGTGTGTCGCCCCAGTAGTGAGGAGATTACATGAGAAGGAGGTTTGTTACAGTGTGTCACCCCAGTAGTGAGATTACATGAGGAGGAGGTTTGTTAGTGTGTCGCCCCAGTAGTAAGGAGATTACATGAGGAGGAGGTTTGTTACAGTGTGTCACCCCAGTAGTAAGGAGATTACATGAAGCAGGGGGGTTGTTACAGTGTGTCACCCCAGTAGTAAGGAGATTACATGAGGAGGAGGTTTGTTACAGTGTGTCACCCCAGTAGTAAGGAGATTACATGAGGAGGAGGTTTGTTACAGTGTGTCACCCCAGTAGTGAGGAGATTACATGAGGAGGAGGTTTGTTACAGTGTGTCACCCCAGTAGTAAGGAGATTACATGAGGAGGAGGTCTGGTACAGTGTCTCCCCCCCCCCCCCCCCCCAGTAGTAAGGAGATTACATTAGGAGGTGGTTTGTTACAGTGTGCCCCCCCCCCCCCAGTAGTAAGGAGATTACATGAGGAGGAGGAGGTTTGGTACAGTGTGTCACCCCAGTAGTAAGGAGATTACATGAGGAGGAGGTTTGTTACAGTGTGTCACCCCAGTAGTAAGGAGATTACATGAGGAGGAGGTTTGTTACAGTGTGCCCCCCCCCCCCCCCTCCCAGTAGTAAGGAGATTACACGAGGAGGAGGTTTGGTACAGTGTGTCACCCAAGTAGTAAGGAGATTACATGAGGAGGAGGTTTGTTACAGTGTGTCACCCCAGTAGTAAGGAGATTACATGAGGAGGAGGTTTGGTACAGTGTGTCACCCAAGTGTTAAGAAGATTGCATTAAAGAAGAAGTTTGTTACATTGTGTCGCTGGTTCTGTGATTCAGGTTTCTCCTCTTCTGCTGAATAACCCCCAAAGATGGACAAGGACAGAAATGAGATGGCTAAGAGAATATTACACTTCTCCTTGAAGATCCTCCACCTGCTGACCGGAGAGGTGAGGTGACCCATCCACATTTCCACCATTGTTGTCCCCATCTACATTTCCACCATTGTTGTCCCCATCTACATTTCCACCATTGTTGTCCCCATCTACATTTCCACCATTGTGGGGCCCCCCCATCTACATTTCCACCATTGTTGGCCCTCCCATCTACATTTCCACCATTGTTGGCCCTCCCATCTACATTTCCACCATTGTTGGCCCTCCCATCTACATTTCCACCATTGTTGGCCCTCCCATCTACATTTCCACCATTGTTGGCCCTCCCATCTACATTTCCACCATTGTTGTCCCCCCATCTACATTTCCACCATTGTGGGCCCCCCATCTACATTTCCACCATTGTTGGCCCCCCCATCTACATTTCCACCATTGTTGCCCCCCCATCTACATTTCCACCATTGTTGGCCCCCCCCCCCCCATCTACAATTCCACCATTGTTGAGTACCCCCATCTACATTTCCACCATTGTTGGGGGCCCCCCATCTACATTTCCACCATTGTTGGGGGCCCCCCCCATCTACATTTCTATCATTTTGATTGTATGTTTTTTCATAGTTATTGAAGTGACTCCTTAACCCCTTGTCACCCTAGCTAGTTAGCACAACTGGATGTTTGCATATGTCCTAGCAATCTCCTTCACAGCCGGAGTACCGCCACACCGGGATCGCTCCAGTCTCTGCAGCATTAACCAGTCCTGATCACGGAATATATGGGGTTGACACGGGGAGTTGACAATCTGACCACTGTCGCTTTAAGCATTAATAACTCTGATGCTTTTACCTTTCATTCTGATTTCTGAAATTGTTTTTTCGTTACATATTCTACTTTGTTAGTGGTAAAACTTTGTCGATATTTGCATAATTTCTTGGTGAAAAATTCCAAAATTTGATGAAACAATTGAAAATGTTGCTTTTTTGTTTTACTTTGAAGCTCTCTGCTTATAAGGAAAAGGAATATTCCAAATAAATGATATATTGATTCACATATATGATATGTCTACTTTATGTTTACATCATAAAGTTGACATGTTTTTACTTTTGAAAGACATCAGAGGCTTCAAAGTATAGCAGAAGTTTTCCAATTTTTCACAAATTTTTTAAAATCGAAATTTTTCAGGGACCAGTTCAGTTTTGAAGTGGATTTGAAGGGCCTTCATATTAGAAATACCCCATAAATGACCCCATTATAAAAACTGCACCCCTCAAAGTATTCAAAGTGACATTCAAAAGGTTTGTTAACCCTTTAGGTGTTTCACAGGAATAGCAGCAAATTGAAGGAGAAAATTCAAAATCTTCATTTTTTTACACGAACATGTTCTTGTAGACCCAATTTTTGAATAATTACAAGAGGTAAAATGAGAGAAATATTCCTAAAATGTGTAACCCAATTTTTCTCGAGTAAGGAAATACCTCATATGTGTATGTCAAGTGTTCGGCGGGTGCACTAAAGGGCTCAGAAGGGTTTTTGGAGAGTGAGTTTTTCCTGAAATGGTTTTTGGGGGGCATGTCACATTTAAGAAGCCCCTATGGTGCCAGAACACCAAAAAAAAGAAGAAAAAAACACATGGCATACTATTTTGGAAACTACACCCCTCGAGGAACGTAACAAGGAGTCCAGTGAGCCTTAACACCTCACACGTGTTTGATGACTTTTCATTGAAGTTGGATGTGTAAATGATTTTTGTCCCACTATAATCCTAGTTTTCCCCCAAATTTTACATTTTTACAAGGGGTAATAGGAGAAAATGCCTCCCAAAATGTGTAAACCCCCCCCCCCCCCATCTCTTCTGAGTATGGAAATACCCCATGTGTGGACGTCAAGTGCTCTGCTGGTAAACTACAATGCGCAGAAGAAAAGGAGTCACATTTGGCTTTTGGAAAGCAAATTTTGCTGAAATGGTTTTTGGGGGCATGTCGCATTTAGGACGCCCCTATGCTGCCAGAACAGCAAAAAAAAAAAAAACACATGGCATACTATTTTGGAAACTACACCCCTCAAGGAACGTAACAAGGAGTACAGTGTGCCTTATCACCTCACAGGTGTTTGACGGCTTTTTGTTAAAGTTGGATGTGTAAATGAGAAAAAATAAAATGTTTTCACTAAAAGACTGGTTTTTCCCCAAATTTTTCATTTTTACAAGGGGTAATAGGAGAAAATGACCCCCAAAATTTGTAACCCCATTTATTCTTAGTATGGAAATACCTCATGTGTGGACGTCAAGTGCTCTGCTGGCGCACTACAATGCTCAGAAGAGGAGGAGCGCCATTGAGCTTTTGGAAAGAAAATTTTTTGGAATGGAAGTCAGGGGCCATGTGCGTTTACAATAGCCCCCGTGCTCCCAGAACATTACATTTATTAAAAAAATATAATGAAAAATAAAAATGTATAATGTGTAGTATCACACGGCGCATATCCGTAGCATATTACGTTCTGCGGATGCCCGCCAACAGTCACAATATTGAGCTCCCTGCTGCGGCTTGGTAGCTTTGTGTGTCCACTCGTAGCAGCGGATTTCTTGCCGGCAATCATGAGCGGACACACTGAGCTACCCAGCTGCAGCAGTGATCTCGCCCTTGTGACTGCTGGGGGGCATCCGCGGTGTGAAATATGCTGCGGATGCGCTCTATGTGACCCTACACTGTGTCCCGTTCATACTGCGTTTCCGCAGTGTTTGAGGTATCCGTCGGCATCATGTCAAAAAGAGTGATGCTGACGTATACTGTAGAAGCTCCATTTCTTTCTGAATGAGACTGCTACAGTATACATTGGATCCCTTATCTGACATGACAACGGACACCTATACTGCAGAAATGCAGTATGAATGGGGACTATTCATATAATGATGCCCTGAAAGCCAAAGGCTCCTCTCCTTCTTGGTCCTACCAGGCTGTCAGGCAACCAGATTTGGTCTAAGTAGGGGTACTGCCCAGCCCGGGATGTACATAGTGATAAAATATGGGCGCATTTCCTCCATTTCAAAAGCGACGTACCAAAATGATGTCACACAAATAAAGAATTTGTGGGGAAAAAATGCTAATTTCAAATTTTTTTTTTCCACTGACTTTGCCCAGGGGGTCCTGAGAACACCTCAAACTCCCCCCCCCCCGCCCCCCCCACCCCCCCTGTCGGCGATCGCAGAAAATTGCATGTCAATTCAGACATGCGATTTTCTGCTATTCCGGGCTGATCGGGTCTCTAGTGACCCGATCACCCGGAAAATAGTGATGATCGGGATTGTCAGGGACAGCCCCGATCATCCTGAGGGCTAGGAGTGAGGTCGCAGTGTTGCGATCTCCTCCTATCCCCTGCCATTGGTCAGAACTGATTCTGACCAATGGCAGCGCAGGACAGTGGGTAGAACGGGCAGAACGAGGGGAGAAGATGGAGGACGGTACCTGAAAAGAAGATGCGTGGGGACCGCCGATCATCGCAGACATCAGCGGCGCAGGTAGGGAAGCGACGGTGGGGGAGGGGAAGGAAAGTTGCAGTAAAGCGATTTTTACTGTGGCAACCACTAGGCTGGGAGTTGTAGTTTTGCAACATCTGGAGGGTCACAGTTTGGGGACCACTTTTACAGTGGTGCCCAAACGGTAGCCCTCCAGATGTTGCCAAACTACAACTCTCAGCATCCCTAGACTGCCCAGGCATGCTGGGAGTTGTAGTTCTGTAACATCTGTCCCTTCAGATTTAGCAATTTTCATGACATTTTTGAAAATTGCTGCTCTACTTTGAAGCTCTCTAATTTTTTCAAAAAGCAAAAATATGTCCATTTTATGAGGCCAACATGAAGCGGACATATTGTATTTGTGAAGAAAAATAACATTTATTTGGAATATCCATTTTCCTTATAAGCAGAGAGCTTCAAAGTTAGAAAAATGCAACATTTTCAAAATATTCATGAAACTTTGGGATTTTTCACCACAAAAAGGATGCACGTAACGCCGAAAATTTGCCACCAAAATAAAGAATCAGAATATTCGGTAAAAGCGTTTTAGAGATATTAATTCTTAAAGTGAAAGTGGTCAGATGTGCAAAAAACGCTCTGGTCCTTAAGGGGTTACTTCTATTAAAAAAATCTTAATCCTTTCAGTACTTATGAGCTTCTTAAGTTGAGTTGTTCTTTTCTGTCTAAGTGCTCTCTGATGACATGTGTCTCAGGAACCGCCCAGTTTAGAAGCAAATCCCAATAGCAAACCTCTTCTAAACTGGGCAGTTCCCGAGACACGTGTCATCAGAGAGCACTTAGACAGAAAAGAACAACTCAACTTAAGAAGCTCATAAGTACTGAAAGGATTAAGATTTTTTTTATGGAAGTAATTTACTAATCTGTTTAACTTTCTGGAGCCAGAAGTTTTTCCCTGGAATACCCCTTTAAACACCTGTGGGGTGTTAAGGCTCACTTTACCCATTGTTGAGGGGTATAGTTTCCAAAATGGGGTCACTGTAAAATCAGCCACTCCTGTGCAAATCACCAATTTAGGCCTCAAATGTACATAGTGCATTCTCACTCCTGAGCCTTGTTGTGCGCCCGCAGAGCATTTTACACCAACATTTGGGGTATTTCCGTACTCAGGAGAAATTGAGTTACAAATTTTGGGGTCTTTTTTTCCTTTTACTGCTTGTGAAAATAAAAAATATGGGGCAACACCAGCATGTCAGTAATTTTTTTTTTTACACTAACAGGCTGGTGTAGCCCCCATCTTTTCCTTTTCATAAGGCTAAAAGGAGGAAAAAGCCCCCCAAAATTTGTAGTGCACTTTCTCCCGAGTACTGAAATACCCCATATGTGGCCCTATACTGTTGCCTTGAAATACGACAGGGCTCCGAAGTGAGAGAGAGCGCCATGCGCATTTGAGGACTAAATTAGGGATTGCAAAGGGGTGGACATAGGGGTATTCTGTGTCAGTGATTCCCAAACAAGGTGCCTCCAGCTGTTGCTAAACTCCCAGCATGCCTGGACAGTCAGCTGCTGTCCGGAAATGCTGGGAGTTGTTGTTTTGCAACAGCTGGAGGCTCTGTTTTGGAAAGACTGCCGTACGTTTTTCATTTTTATTGGGGGGGGGACAGTGTAAGGGGGTGTATATGTAGTGTTTTACCCTTCATTATGTGTTAGTGTAGTGTTTTTAGGGTACATTCACACTGGCGGAGGTTTACAGTGAGTTTTCCGCTCGGAGTTTGCGCTGCGGCAGAAAATTTGCCGCGGCTTAAACTTCAAGCAGGAAACTTACTGTAAACTCGCCCGTGTGAATATACCCTGTACATGGGGGGCAAACCTACAGCTGTTTCAAAACTACAACTCCCAGCATATACTGACAGACCGTGCATGCTAGGAGTTTTACTTTTGCAACAGCCTGAAGCACACTGGTTGGAAAACCTTCAGTTAGGTTTTGTTACCTAACTCAGTATTTTCCAACCAGTGTGCCTCCAGCTGTTGCAAAATTACAACTCCCAGCATGTACTGATCTCCGAAGGGCATGCTGGGAGATGTAGTTATGCAACAGCTGGAGGTACGCAACTACAACTCCCAGCATGCTGGGATTTGCAGTTTTGCAACATCTGGAGAGCTACAGTATAGAGACCACTGAAAACTGTGGCCCTCCAGAAGTTCCAAAACTACAAATCCCAGCATGCCGAGACAGCAAACAGCTGTGTGGGCATGCTTGAAGTTGTAGTTTTGCAAGATCTGGAGGGCTATAGTTTAGAGACTACTGCATAGTGGTCTCAAACTGTAGCCCTCCAGCTGTTGCAAAACTACAAATCCCAGCATGCCCAAACAGCTGTCTGGGCATGCTGGTAGTTGTAGTTTTGCAACATCTGGAGTGCTACAGTATAGAGACCACTATATAGTGGTCTCAAACTGTAGCCCTCCAGATGTTGCTAGGCAACTTACCGACTTCCGTCGGATCCAGGGAGCCAGCTGCACGACATCGCCGCCCGCCGATCGTCGCCCGCAGCCTCCACAGATCGGTAAGTGGACTCCGGCGCCGGTCCCCGTTGGTTTCCCCATTCTGCCCCGCCTATTGTGGGTGGACAGGACGGGGAAAACGAAAGTTAACCCCACCCCCACCCCCTATCTACTATTGGTGGTCGCGTCTAGACCACCAATAGCAGGGATAGGAGGGGTGGCACCCCTGCCACATCACTCCTATCCCTTCAGGGGGATCGTGGGTGTCTTGGACAACCACGATTCCCCTTATATTCCGGGTCACTATAGACCCATAATGACCCGTTATTGCGCAAATCGCAAGTATGAATTCACTTGCGATTTGCGCCAATCGCCGACATGGGGGGGTCTGATGGACCCCCCCCCCTGGGCATTTGCGCGGGGTGACTGCTGATCGATATCAGCAGTCACCCTGGTCCGGTCCCCCGCTCGGCGCGTGGCAGGGACCGAAATTCCCACAGACGTACGCGTACGTCCTTGGTCCTTAACTACCAGGGTGCTTAGACATATGCGTATGTCCATGGTCCTTAAGGGGTTATGCACTATCATAAACGGCTAGGAGGGTTGTCTGTACCTAACTCTTTGAAGTATTTCTATGCTTCGCATCTAAGTCAACTTGCTTGGTTCCTGAGGGCCACCTTTGTGGGTCCGGTTGGAATCTTCCCTACTCCTTCCTCATTCTTTTTCTGCTCTCATGTGATCCGTTCTTCCTATTACCCGTTATGTCTCTTCTGCTTTACTTACCTTGCATTCCCTCTTTCTTTGGCAGTTGGTCTGTATCCGATTTCTTCTTCAATCTCGTTCCTCCCCGCTGCCACCTATTCTTGGGAAACCTTTTTTCTCTCCTTTTTTTTTTTTTCTCTCGACTTTTTTTTGGTGGACTTCTCACAATTTGACTCCCTTTCATGACTTTCTGGTTTGTGGGTGCCTTCTGACTCTGGAGGCATTTAGAGACAGGTTTTTGTCCTCCTGTCTCAGAAGAATGCTTGTGGGTCAACCAGATCTTTTAGTTCCTCCACTCTCTCTCCCCACCCCTTACTGATGGATCTCTTTTTGACTTTGAGCGTTTAATGTTGTACTCTCCCTCTAGGTTTGCTTTCTTTTTTGTAACTGAAATGTTTATTAAGGAATTGTTCATATATATATATATATATATATATATATATATATATATATATATATATAATCCAAGACAAAACACAAATAATCAACATCCAAAGGGCCAAAGCCCTAGAGCCAATACAGGTTACAAATAATAGAGAAATAATAAAAAACAATAAGGAGTAACCATAGGATAAGGATACAACAGTAGCATAAGAACAAGCTCAGAAAAACCAATTTAGGTCATTAAGGCAAGGCATGAGCCCTAACATCAGGGCGCTAACGGCAAGGTGACATAAACAGGACAGGGGACCCAAGCCGCAGCGATACCCGTCTCAACATAGTTACCACAAACAACAAAGGGGGGCACAAGACAAACAAACAAAACACAACGGAGAAAACAAACAAAAAAAAAGGGGAGGGAGAGGAGAGAAAGAAAGAAGAGAGGACAGATGGGTAATAAAGAATCAAGGAGGGTGCTTGTCCGAGAATCGGTCCCACGGCTCCCAGACAGAAAGGGGATAGAATTATTTAGAGAAGCGGTAAGAAATTCCAGGGAGCGGATTTCACGAATACGAGCCAGCAAATCAATCTCAGAGGGAGGAAGAGTCCGTTTCCAGCACTTGGCAATAAGAGTCTTGGCAGCAAGGACAATGTGCATGAAGAGTTTAAAGGGTCTCTTAGACAAAGTAGGATGAGAGAGGTGAAGATAAACCAGAGGATCTAGAGGGACCAAGACACCCAGGACCCCGAGAAGGAGGTGTTGCACCTTTTTCCAATAGTCTGCCAGAAGGGGACAGGACTAAAAAATATGGAAGACCGTGCCCAAACCCACCCCACAGCGCCAGCACTGAGGAGGGATAGAAAGGTTAAGTCTATTCAAAAGTTCAGGGGTGTGATACCAGCCCATAAGCAACTTATATTGAGTTTCCTTGTAAGCAGTACATATAGAAGGCTTGAATGCCCTTTCCCAAATCACCCTCCACTGGGGCAATGTAATGGCAGTATTCAAGGCCTCCTCCCAATGGGCCATATAACGGTGGGACGGGGGTTCACCGTCATGGGGCTGGAGGAGCAGAGAGTAGATATCGGAGAGAGAAGGCCCCTCGCCTGAGGTCCACCATGGCATAACCGCTCAAATCCAGTAGGCAAAGAGACCGATACAGAGCCAATAGAGGAGGATGAAAAGTGCCACAATTGCAGGTAGCAAAAAAACGCTCAGACGAGGGGAGATCCCAACGCGATGCCAGCTGCTCAAAAGGTAGTAGGGAACGAGTAGCAGGGTCAACGATGTCCGCCCAACAGAATAGACCCCGGGAACCCCATTACCACACCATAATGGAGGACATACCAGAGGGAAAATCAGGATGATAGGGAAAAGACCGTAGAGGGGAGAAAGGAGAGAACAGTCGGAACTTCCTAGAGCAGTAACCCCAGACATAACGAGAAAAACCCATGGGACTTAGGAGAGGGGAGGGTGAAATGGCTGATGCTGGAGGGGACCAGAGGTGAGAATTAGGGTGGACAGGGGCTAACCACAGCTTTTCCAGCTCCATCCAGCGAGTATAAGCATGGTATGCAGACCATGCCACGAGGTGGCGCAGATGAGCAGCCCAGTTATACTTTGTAACATCAGGAACAGCTAAACCTCCCCATGTTCCTACCAGCCATCATAAACGACATCGGTAAGCGATGCCTCTTCACGTCCCAAATAAATCGGAAAACAGCCAACTGAAAAGAGCAAAGGGCCGACAACGGAACCTGGGTAGGCAACGTTTCGAAAAAATAGAGCAGTTTCGGGAGGATCGTCATCTTGACCGCCGCAATGCGGCCAAAAAAGATGTATTGGGACCGCCATTTGTCAAGAAGAGCTCTAAGATCCCTAAAGAGGGGGAAGTAGTTAGTAGAATAAAGAGAGGAGTAGCGAGAAGTGATATTTACCCCTAGGTATTTAATGGCAGAAGAGGACCACTTGTAAGAATAGTTGGAGCGGAGAAGGGTAGATAAGGATAAAGGCAAGTTGAGAGGTAACGCTTCCGTTTTAGAGAGGTTAACTTTATAGCCAGAGACCACCCCATAGGCATGAAGAGCTTTATAGAGATTAGGAAGGGAGAGTAAGGGGCGAAAGAGCATTAAGAGCACATCGTCAGCAAAAAGGCAAATTTTAAACTCTCTATCATGCAGAGAGATGCCAGTGATATCCGTGTCCCCCCCTAATCGTAGCCGCCAAAGGTTCGATAATAAAGCAAAGACCAGGGGGGAGAGCGGACAACCCTGGCGGGTGCCATTAAACAGAGGGAAGGTCGGAGAAGGAGCATGAGGGAGCTTGAGGGAAGCAGTAAGAGACAAGTAGAGACCCCGCATAGCCCGTGAGAAAGTTACCAGTGATACCAAATTTCTGGAGCATAGCAAAGAGGAATGGCCACCCCAACCTATCGAAGGCCTTTTCGGCATCCAAACTGAGAATTAGTGCCTGCTCCGACCTCCGAATAACCAGATCAATAAGGTCCACCACCCTCTTAGTATTGTTCCCGCCTTGGCGGCATGGGATAAACCCAACCTGGTCTTTATGGATCAGAGAGGGGAGAAAGGCGCATAAGCGAGTCGCCAAAATCTTGGAGAATAGCTTTAAGTCAGAGTTTAGGAGGGCAATGGGTCTATAACTGGAACATTCATGAGGGTCCTTTCCAGGCTTGGGAATCAAGGTAATTAAAGAGTTAAAGAGAGGGACAAGTTTAGGGACAAGTGTAGGAGAGAGGGTCTTATAATATAAGTACGTAAATCCATCTGGACCCGGGGAGCAACCAGCAGGCAGGGACTTGAGGACGCCAAAGAGCTCCTCCTCTGTGATAGGAGCATTAAGGACCCCAAGGTCTGCCTCTGATAGGGAAGGTAAACCGCATTGGGAAAGGTAAGCGTTTAGAGCAGCATTGCGGTCACCGGGTTTGGACGGAAGCTGAGAAGGAAGGGAATAGAGACCAGAGTAATAGTCTACAAAAAGGTGAGAAATATTGAAAGGGTGGTAATGGAGGACACCCGAAGAATCTTTAATGGCCGATGGAGATTGGGCGACCGCGCAGTCCCGTAGGCACCACGCTAACAGAGTATGGGCTTTATTCCCCTACTCTTAAAAACACTGTTTGGCATACAGCAGCTGTCTCTCAACCCTATGAAGAGCCAGGTCACCCAAATGGGAACTAGCAGCCACCAATTGCCGCAGGGTCGAGATAGAGGGAGTGGACAGTAAAAGAGATTCAAGGCGAGCAATCTGAGTTCCCGGGAGCAAGTCAGAGCATCACGCTTCAAACGTGCACCCAGTGCTATACAGTGAGCCTCTGGCCTGTCTGGTGAGATCATCTGTGACATTGTGGGATTCCATTAAAGGGATACTCCGCCCCTAGACATCTTATCCGATAAGATGTCTGATCACAGGGATCCCGTCACTGGGGACCCCCGCAATCTTCTTTAGCGCGCCAGAGACTCATGATGTCACAGCCATGCCCTGCTCGTGACCTCATGACCGCACCCCCTCAATGCAAGTCTATGGGAGGGGGCGTGACTGCCGTCACGCCTCCTCCCATAGACTTGCATCGAGGGGGCATCGCTGTTACATCACAAGCGGGACGTGACCGTGACGTCACGAGCCTCCGCATCACCACTCATCCGGAACGGAGCTAAGTTTGCTCCGTGCACCAGATGTTTGTAGTTCCGCTGCCGAGATCACGGAGGTTCCTAGCGGCGGGATAGGGGATAAGATGTCTAGTGGCAGAGTACCCCTTTAAGGTGGTATTGAGGAGTGCATAGCAATATATGGGATGATGTGTTATTGTTCGGAAAAATCGTTGGCCCCTGTTATGCGCTTGATTTTTGACTTTGGTTCCTTTTCTGGCCTATTGATTGATTGGAACGAGTCAGTCTTAATGCTGCTGGACCCACTTTCTCCTGTCCTTCAGATTGCGGTGTCCCCAATATAGCTTGTCACAAACTTTAGGAATCCAGATAACCCTTCTATACATGATAACATTTTCTCCAAAAATGTCAGTTTGGCGCAAGTTGCCTTTGTCGGTGGTTGGCTGTGATAACCTGACTGAGATGGTGTTGATGCCTCAATTGCTGTATGGTCTGCAGAATTCTCCAGTGTGGATTTTGTAGGGTCTAGTGTCTCTTTAGACAGTAAGTATAGGGGGGCGGTATGCCAGGATTCGGTTAGAACCCTTTCACCATTTCCAAAACATTACCAGTTCTTTCTTCTGCACTGTCAATTTCAGATCTGGCCATAACCCTAGTTCCCGGTAGGAATGCACCAAAATTTCGGCTGCCAAGAATTATCGGCCCAAAATGCCCCTTTCATCATTTTCAGCTAAGTGAATTTTCCGCCAAAAATTTTGCAGCGTGTGGCTTCCCCCTTTCCGACCTATGACATATATGTACGTCAAGGGTAGGGTGAGGACATGACCAGGCCCGCAGGTCAGGTCTGCGTCATAAACTGACCCGACCAGCGGGCCTGCGCCATGTCCCCACCCTACCCATGACATACATGTATGTCATAGGTCGGGAAGGGGTTAAGCCACACCCCCCGCAATTTTTGGCTGACATCTGCCTGTAATGACCGACATCGGAGATTGCTTCGATGTCAATCATCGACCATACCCCACAGCCCCCTGCTAATTCTTGTAGTGGGGGGCTGCCATGGCCGGTTATTAACCCTTTAGATTGCAGCTGTCAAAGAGAGAAAGAGACAGAGAGAGAGACAGAGAAAGAGAGAGAGATAAAGAAAGAGAGAAGGGGAGAGAGAGAGAGAGACAGAGACAGAGAGGCAGACAGAGAAGGAGAGAGAGAAAGACATAAACCCTAATTTTCCATATTAAAAAAGATAAAATAAATTATAAAAATAAACATATTTGGTATCGCCACATGCATAATTGTCCCAACTATTAAATTATTATTTTTCTGATCCTGCCGTGTGAACTGTGTAAATGCAAAAAAATTCAAAACACAAAACTTGCTCACATGACAACCCCAAAAAAGTAATAAAATGTAACAAAAAACTGTATGAAAAAAGGGGGCGGGGCAATGCAATTTCGGTTTTGGTTTTCGGCAAAGCACACCCTAAAATTGCGGCTTCGGGCCAAAATGAGAGAGAGAGAGAGAGCGAGAGAGAGAGAGAGACCCAAGATCTCGGACACAAACCCAGCTTTCTGACACTGGGCTGTACAGTGCGACCCAAAATCCATTGGTAATCCTCAGATTTCATGATGCCTTGTACACATTCAAGGCCCCCAGTGCCACAGGCAGCAAAACAACCCAAAACATCATTGACCTCCCCCATATTTCACTGTAGGTACTGTGTTCTTTTCTTTGTAGGCCTCATTCCGTTTTCGGTAAACAGTAGAAAGATGTACTTTACCAAAAAGCTCTATCTTGGTCTCATCTGTCCACAAGACGTTTTCCCAGAAGGATTTTGTTACTCAAGATCATTTTGGTAAAATATAGTCTTGCTTTTTTTTTTTTTTTTCAAACACATTTTATTGCAATTTTTGTAAACAAAACATTTACTCACAGAAAGCAAAATAACGTAGGCCAAAGTACAACGATGAACAAAGGTGTGCATCGGAATAAACCATCATGCAATAGAGCGAAATGGAATGGAGAGAACGAGTTCGTACATCAAAATTAAAGTCCATAGGCAATTAGCTGAGTCCATAGCATGAGTTAATCCTGCCGCTAAATGAGGACAATTAGAAAGAAAGAAAATCTCATAGTTCCAAAGTAACACGTGGTTATCGAGAGAGGACATGCATATCCGTAGATACCGAAATGGATACAAGAGAGACAGTATGTGTATGTGCACCGTGTATGTGTATGTGCTATTATTTATTTATTTATATAGCGCCTACAGATTCCGCAGCACTTACAATTATAGGGTATAAACAAAGACAAGTATCAGACATAAACTTACACAATAACTATTCAAAGAAGAAGAAGTGTGGGGATATGTTGGGGATATGTTGGGGATATGTTGAGGCCAATTAGAGACTGTTGTAGGCCTGTCTGAAAAGATGTGTTTTTAGGCCACGTTTGAAACTATGGATGTTGTTGTTGAGTCTGAGGGATTGAGGGATAGCATTCCAGAGAACCGGTGCAGCACGAGTGAAGTCTTGGAGACGGGAGTGAGAAGTTCGGATTATAGAAGATGTTAGTGTGAGATCATTAGCAGATCGGAGAGAACGTGTAGGATGGTAGACGGAGATGAGAGAGGAGATGTAGGGAGGTGAAGCATTGTGGAGAGCTTTGTGTGTGAGACTGAGGATTTTGTACTGTATTCTGGACTGAATTGGTAACCAGTGTAGTGACTGGCACAGGGAGGAGGCGTCGGTGTAGCGGTTGGAGAGGAAGATGAGTCTGGCTGCGGCATTAAGGATGGACTGGAGAGGAGAGAGTTTGGAGAAAGGAAGGCCTATTAGTAAAGAGTTACAGTAGTCGAGGCGGGAGTGAATCAAAGCAATAATGAGAGTTTTAGCAGTTTCAGTAGTGAGAAACGGGCGGATTCTTGAAATGTTTTTGAGATGCAGGTGACAAGAACGTGAAAGAGACTGAATATGGGGAGTGAAAGACAGATCAGAGTCAATTATAACTCCAAGACAGCGAGCCTGCTGCCCGGGCGTTATGGTAGTACCACATACCAAGATGGAAATGTCAGGGTTAGGTACAGTATCAGTTGATGGAGAAAAGACAATAAGTTCTGTTTTAGAAAGATTTAGTTTCAGATATAAAGAGGACATGATGTTTGAGACAGCAGAGAGACAGTCACTGGTATTCTGTAGGAGTGCAGGGGTGATGTTGGAGGAAGAGGTATAGAGTTGGGTGTCATCAGCGAAGAGGTGGTACTGGAAACCAAATCTACTGATTGTTTTTCCAATGGGGAATGTGCAGAGTGAAAAGAGTAGAGGACCAAGGACCGATCCCTGGGGAACCCTAACAGCAAGGGGAAGAGGAGAAGAAGTAGAGCCAGAAAACGAGACACTAAAGAAGCGGCCAGAGAGATAGGAGGAAAACCAGGTGAGAGCAGAGTCCTTGAGACTGATGGAGCGGAGACTACTGAGGAGGAGTTGGTGATCCACAGTGTCAAAAGCCGCAGACAGGTCCAAGAGAATCAGTAAAGAGAAATTGCCATTTGATTTGGCCGTCAGAAGATCGTTAGTGACTTTGGTTAGGGCCATTTCTGTGGAGTGAAGGGAGCGGAAACCAGACTGTAAGGGGTCAAGGAGAGAGTTCTCAGAGAGATAGCAGATAAGGCGGGAGTAGACCAAGTGTTCCAGGAGTTTAGAGATAAAGGGGAGATTTGAGACGGGTCGATAGTTGGCTGCACAGGACGGGTCCAGAGATGTTTTTTTTCAATAGTGGGGTTATGATAGAGTGTTTGAAGGAGGAGGGAAAGACCCCAGAAGAGAGGGAGAGGTTAAAGATTTTAGTTAGGTGACAGCTGATAGCAGGAGAGAGAGACTGGATGAGGTGTGAAGGCATGGGGTCACTAGAGCAGGTAGTGGGGCGGGCGGAGGAGAGGAGCCTGGAAACCTCATCCTCCGTTACAGGCTCAAAAACTGAGAGTGATTAAGAGGAGACGTGGCTGGGAATTGGATCAGAACTTTTAGGGGACTGGGAGAGGATTTCATCACGAATGTCATCGATTTTAGTTTTGAAGTATTTGGCCAGGTCTTCAGCACAGAGATCAGTGATTGGGGTCTGTACTTTAGGCCAAAGGAGAGAGTTGAACGTGTCAAAAAGGCGTTTTGGGTTGTTAGACAGAGAGGAGATGAGGGAGGTAAAATATGTTTGTTTGGCGAGATGAAGAGCGGAGTAATAGGATTTAAGCAGGAATTTATAGTGCAGATAGTCTGAAGAAGTCTTAGTTTTCCTCCACAGACGTTCAGCACCTAGAGCATTGCCTGAGAATGCGGGTTGTTAGCGTGTGCCAGGGTTGCTGCCGTCTGTGTCGGGAGGTTCGTGTTTTAGGGGGTGCCATTTGATCCAGGGTAGACTTGAGGGTGTCATGGTAATGTTTGGCTGCTAGATTAGGGCAGGAGAGGGAAGAGATTGGTGATAGTGAAGATTGCAGAACGTCTATAAATTGACTGGTGTTTATGGCACGCAGGTTTCTGTAAGTGTACATGGTTGGAGTGTCTGGAAGAGGATAGGAGTTACTGATAGAGAAAGAGAGAAGGTTGTGGTCAGAGAGAAAGAGAGAAGGTTGTGGTCACAGAGCTCAAAAGGAGAATTAGTGAATTTAGAGACAGAGCAAAGTCTAGAGAAGATCAAGTCCAGTGTATTCCCATCCTTGTGTGTGGGAGAGTCAGGAAGCTGTGAAAGGGAAAAGGAGGAGGTTAGAGACAGAAGCCGAGAGGCAGAAGAGGAGATTGGGGTATCAATGGGGATATTAAAATCACCCATGATGAGTGTAGGTGTTTCTGAGGAAAGAAAGTGAGGGAGCCAGGTGGCAAAATGATCCAGGAACATTTTGGGAGAACCAGGAGGACGATAGATGACCGCCACTCTGAGAGACAACGGAAGAGCTTGAGGGTGTGGACCTCAAAAGAGGGAAACGTGAGTGAGGGTAATGGGGGGATGACTTGAAAAGTGCATTGTGGGGCTAGAAGCACCCCAACTCCTTCACCATGCCTGGTGTCAGATCTAGGGGTATGGGAAAAGTGAAGGTCACCATAAGATAAAGCAGCGAGAGAAGCAATGTCAGAAGGTTGTATCCATGTTTCTGTGAGAGCCAGCAGATTAAGAGAATTAGTGAGAAATAAGTCATGAATCTGGGAGAGCTTATTGCACACAGATCGAGAGTTTAGAAGAGTGCATTTAAAGTTTGTAGTAGTTCCGCAAGAGGCAGGTAGTGTAGAGCAAGTATTCGTGAAAGGTGGGCCAGGGTTAGGAGCAATGTCCCCAGCAGCTAAAAGCAGAAGAAAGAAGAGGGAGAGCAGATGGCTGGGTGAAGTGATGGAGCGACTTCTGTGCTGTACCATGGAATGAGGTGACTTTGGGTGGTTTATGATAGTGAGCAGTGCATGCGAGCAATACATAGGTGAGGGAAGGAGGCATGGACAGATGTATATAGAGTCCACTGGAGAAATCGGTGGGGGATATAAGAGAAAATTTATCACAAAGATGTAAGTAATAAGTGAGTGCATGTTTGTTTTTTGTTTTTTTTTTCAGAAAAAGAGTTACTTACTTTTGTAGTTATAATGTTGGGTTAGTTCCCTTTTGTTCCCTTCTGGTTGAATTCTGGTATAATTCTTGATGTCACACTTAAGAAGCACTTTAGATAGCAGCTTTAGATGGCATATTTGAATGTCTCCAGACCATATACTCTACCGTCAGTGAAGGCTATGAGGGAAGTCTCAAGGCCCCCAGCGTATCCCCAATAGCACCTAGGCAGTACCATTCGGTAGAACTAAAAGGTCGTACTATGTCAGCTATTTCCTCTGTAGTGTAGTGACTGAGTATAAATATCTTCCATTTATCAAAAATTTTGCCAGATGTGCCAGAAATCCTCAGAGTGGGAGCAAGTCCTGACCCCATGCCATAAATTAGTCAGGGGGGGGGGGGTGGAGCATTTAGGGCATGCCGTTATTCTGTCTGGAAAATTAGGGGATGGTAAAATATTAAAACCGTAGAGTGCTTTATGTGCTAGTTTGTAATAAGTTTCGCGCCAGCGTTCATTTATGATGCAACGCCTCACCACCAACCAGCCCTGAAGAATGCAGTCCGAGATATCCTCTCATCCGGTAACCAAGAGGACCAGGAGGAGAAAATCGCGGATGGATCAATTTTGAGGAGTACTTTACGGATCACTGGGTAAATTTCGGAGATAGACGTCTTGTGTGGTGTGGTGCCTATTAGAGTATCAAGAGCATGATCAAGGGATTCTCTGCTCAGGTCCCTCAGGCGCTTGGAATGAAAAGAATAAATCTAATTTAAAGGGAGTGTGTGTGAGGCTGGTAAATTAAAAAGTGATAGTAAGGACTGTGGAGTGTGCCAGCTTTTGTTCGGTCTGTCAATAAGGTGCCAGTTTTTGTTCGGCCTGTCAATAAGTTGATTAACCCTTATGAGGCCCTTATCCACCCACTGGGAGAGTGTTCTAGCAGAGATCTTTAAGGGGAGCTCTGGATGGTTCATTAGACACTAGAAACGGGAGGTGGAACAATTTCCGGACCTCTTTCCACTCTACAATCGTGTCCCTCAAAATTGATCTCTTCACCAGGAGAGGCAATTTGGTATATGACGTATGCATGAGGACAGTTAAATTCCAAGGTGCGGCTAATGCCGATTCCAGAGTAAACATAGCGTGAAAAGAGGATCCGTGAATCCAGTCAATGTTAAAACGTAATAGGCATGCCAGGTTATATCCCCTTATATTAGGGAAATTGAGCCCCCCCCTCCGCTTTACTCAGCATCAGTTTTTGAAGTGCTATTCGGGGTCTTTTCCCCTCCATATAAATTTAGTAAATGCTGCGTTAAGTTTACGAACATCATCATGGCGTATTAGAAGAGGCAAAGTTTGTAGGGGGTAAAGTAGGCGGGCAAAGCTTACCATTTTCAGTAAATGACATCTATCCATAAAAGTGAGTGGCAGACCTTTCCATTTAAGCAGTTCAGTGCGTATTTTAGCAAATAGAGGTGGATAGTTTAATGAATATAATTGGGTAGGTTTTTTTCCAATTTTAATCCCCAAGTATGTGACGAAAGAGGGAGCCACTCTAACACCTAGCCTCGCAATTTCCGGTAACCAGTCAGGCTGAAAGGAACCCAGTGGGAGTATTTCCGATTTAGTGACGTTCATTTTGTATCCCGAGAAATCCCCAAAATTACTTAGATGGTCTAATATCTTTGGTAAGGAGGAACCAGGGTGATTTAGGAAGAGAAGGACGTCGTCAGCAAACATAGTTAGCTTCACTTCCTCCTTACCCACTTTTATACCTTGATAAAGATTAGATGATATCAATGACCTAGCTAGGGGTTCTATGGCCAGATTAAAAAGAAGGGGTGACAATGGGCACCTTTGTCGAGTCCCCTTAAATAGAGAAAAAGGGGTAGAAAGAATGCCCGGTGTATAAACTCTCGCCTTTGGTGCACTGTAAATTCCTGATAAGTAAGTACGAAAAGAGCCCCTAATCCCTAAGCAATCAAGCACCAACCCCAGCCAGCCCCAACACACATTGTCAAAGGCCTTCTCGGCGTCTAAAGTCAAAAAAGCCGGCCGCTCTCCTGGCTGGGGTTGGTGCTGTAATCTGTCCAAAACCGTCAGAACAGTGCGTAGATTCATGGTAGCTGAACGGTTACGTACAAAGCCCACTTGATGGTTACCTATCAGTATGGGGAGGAATCTTGACAGCCTATCTGCTAATATTTTCGATAATATTTTTATGTCTTGATTAATCAACTAAATAGGGTGGTATGAGCCCAGATCTTTAGGATGTTTACCCAGTTTCGGGAGTACTTTTATATTGGCTAATGATGCTCCTTGTGACTGCGAACCTAATGACATATAGGAGGCAAAAACAGGAGGCAAAAACATCAACGAGGACCGGAGAGAGTTGGGGTAGGAGAGCCTTGAAGAATTCCGCTGAATAGCCATCAGGGCCAGGGGCCTTACCATTATGCAAATTTTGAACAACCGATTGGATTTCCCCCTTCGTTACTGGGGCATTTAAAATCTCCCGCTGATCATCCGATAGCGAGGGGAGCTGTACACCCCTCAAGAAGGCCTCACCAACGGATAGATCAGTCGGAGAATCCTTATATAAATTAGAGTAATATTGCGCTAGTATGTCATTTATAGAAAGGGGATTAGTGTGTGTCGTCCCTGAGCCGTCTGACATTGCAACTATATATTTGCCTTTGGCCAGCCGAGCCATCAGTCGACCCGCCTTGTTACCATACCTGAATAGATCAACTTCGAACTGTGAGCGGCGGAGTCGTTCCCTCCTATCATGCCACAGCTCAAAGTGGGACCTAGCTGCTTTCCACTCACTTCTATGTGCTTCCGTTGGGGAATGTAAAAATTGGGAATAAGAGTCTCGCAATTTACCACTAGCCTTCAAAAAGTTTGAATTGGACATCCGCCGTAGGTTAGCTACATAGGACATTACTCTCCCCCTGATAACCGCCTTACCCGTTTCCCAAAATAATTTAGGATCAGATCCATGGGCCTCATTGTCAGCAGTATATTCCAGCCACCACCCCTGTAACATCTCCACAAACGATTCATCCTTGACCAGAAAAGAGGGGAAGCGCCATAGAATGTCCGTCCCTTTGGGATAGGAGGGGTAAAATTCCAGTGTTATCGGGGCATGATCAGAGAGTGCCAAGTTGCCAATGTCCACCGATCGCAGCTTTTGATATAAGGCAGGACTGAGAAAAAAATAGTCTATGCGAGACCACGATCCGTGGGCACTGGAGAGATGTGTGAACTCGCGATCATCGGGGTGAAGCGAGCGCCATGCATCTTGCATGTTAGTTTGGTCAAGAAATAAAGGTAAGATGCAGTCCCTACTACGCGGTCCAGTTAAAAGGGGAGTGCGGCTTTTTCTATCAAGGGGTCTAGGACAGTGTTAAATCAATTTTCCCGGTGTTACGTCATTCTGTATTCTAGCAGTCAAGTCACGGAAAAAGGAGCTATTGTCCCCGTTCGGGGCGTATACATTATAGATACTAATAGTTTCTCCATTGTGTGTGATCTAAAGGTCTGACACCCTTCCCTCATCACCCGTGGTATGTGAGCGAAAGGTAAATGGAAAGGTCTTATTAATTAGTATGAGAACTCCTGCCTTACCATCCTTCGCTGAGGAACCATATACATGACCCACCCACTGCTGCTGCATCCTAAAGAAGTCAGAATCAGTAAGATGTGTTTCCTGTAACAATACAATATCAGGGTGGAAGCATTTAAGGTAGCGTAAAAAAAATCTTTGCTTATGAGCAGAGCGGAGACCTTTCACATTCCATGTTAATACTTTGGTCATATCAGAATCATAGAGAAGGGTACCTTTAGACTATGAGTAATGAAGTAATACAGAGGAAGGTGGAAAGAGGGGAGCAGCAGCGGGAGGGTAGGCCCAATATATCTCCCTCGTTCCCATGTCCGGACAATAAAGATGGTCAAAATTGATATTGCACACCAACAAACATTTGTACCCAAAACCAAGGGTGAAAAACAAAACAAAAAACAATTAGCAAAGCAAGATAAAAACAATGCATTTGAAATAGAACATACCCTGAGAGGGTCAACAAAGGTGAACCCATCTACACCTGGATGAGGACTCCCTTTTTTCAGTCAAAGTAGGGAGAAAAATTGCAAAAAAACAAATAGATAGGATCACCCATAAGGTAAGCGGTGGAGTCACCCCATAAACCCCATAAGGTGCCCGCCAGACGTCCCAGGCCTTAAACTGTCCCTTAATGAATGGGAGAATAAACTTATTACCCGAAACTTGTATACCTCAACAGACTGTGCAGTAGTATGAAAAATAAGCCCCTTGTAGCTCACCAGTAAGCGGTACCAGAGATGGTAGCTAAGTTCAGAGTTCAGTCAGGAGAAGAATGGCGGTCACTTCCATAGCCACGGCGAGGAGAGCGAAGGCGCTTTCGTCGATCACTTCGTCCCGATGAGTAAGTGGTGTCTCTAGTGGCTGACTTGGAACTCCGATTCTCCCTGGGGGAGCGTGAACGGCGGCTGACCCTCTGTGAAGAACGCTGTGAAGATGAAGCCAACAGTTGATCCAAAGCGGAAGAAGCTTCCTCAGGAGTTTTGTAGACTGAGATTGTACTGTCAGGATGGAACACACGTAGCACCGCTGGATATTGGAGCTGAAATCTATAGTTGGCCTTGAAAAGTGAGGTTCAAATCGCACTGAAAGCTCTTCTGCGTTTTGCTACTTCTACTGAATAATCCTCAAAAATCAGAAGCCGCATACCTTGAAGCTGGAATGAGTGAGATATGCGGCGATAGGCTTGAAAAATCTCCACTTTATCGTTGAAATCCAAAAATCGGAGTAATGACTTGGCGAGGTTGATGCGCCAGAGCAGTACGGTCCCCTTGAGAGGAGGCCGGCGCCAGGCCAATCCGATGGGCTCTTTCCACCCTGCAGGGGTGAGAAAGGCCTAATGCTTTAGGGAGGTCCCGTTCACAAAAGCGTTGAAGCTCAGTAGGTATAACCGATTCCTTCACTCCCACAATACATAGATTGTTTCACCGTGACCTATTTTCCAGGTCCTCAAGCTTGTCAGTCACTCTAGAGAGTTCAGACTCTGTGTTGCACAAACGGCGCGCTACATCAGTAGCACCATCTTCCAGATTAGATACTCTCTGCTCAATACTGGATATGCGGGTGGAATGAGATGTGATTTCAAGTTGCAGATTTTGCAGGGAGGTCTTCAATACATCCTCTACTATATGCTGCACTGTGGGGGTAATATGCAGAGCTAAAGCCTCAGCCAGCTTGAGGTAGTCAATATGAAAAGCTCCTCCTGAGGGGAGGAGAGGGGCAGCTCTTGTGGCACAGGGAGCACATGGCTGCTCTGGGAGGGGCTGCAGGGATCTCCTGTGGGGGTAGCTGGCAGGCTCACCTCCATGTCAGTGCTCCTCTCCTGTGATGCTGATGGCCCCACTTCAGTCAGCAGTGACGCCGAAGAAGGTGCTTGTGGAGCCCGGTCACCTGCGGAGGACGGGGGCGCCCCTGTAGCCGCCGGCGCCATCTTGGACGCGCTGCGCTGCTGGAGAGGAGGCCGACGGCAGCTACGGTGATGTCGAGGCGTTGCGCTGAAGGTATCGCTTCATCTACGGAGCTCCCGGGGATGCAATGTAGCTGCCGGAAATTGCTGGGGATAGTGGGAGCCCGCCGCCTCTGCGTCCTACATAGACAGCGCCGGAAGTGTAGTCTTGCTTTTTTATGTCTCTGTGTCAGCAGTGGGGTCCTCCTGGGTCTCCTCCATAGTGGGGTTCTCCTGGGTCTCCTCCATAGCGTTTAATTTCATATAAATGTTGACGGATAGTTCGTGCTGACACTGATGCTCCCTGAGCCTGCAGGACAGCTTGAATATGTTTGGAACTTGTTTGAGGCTGCTTATCCACCATCTGGACTATCCTGCGTTGACACCTTTAATCAGTTTCTCTCTTCCATCCATGCCCAGGGAGATTATCTACAGTGCCGTGGGTTGTAAATGTCTTGATAATGTTGCGCACTGTGGACAAAGACAAATCTAGATCTCTGGAGATGGACTTGTAACCTTGAGATTGTTGCTATTTTTCCACAATTTTGGTTCTCAAGTCCTCAGACAGTTCTCTTCTCCTCTTTTTGTTGTCCATGCTTACTGTGTCACACACAGACACAATGCAAAGAGAAGTGAACTTCTCTCCTTTTTATCTGCTTTCAAGTGTGATTTTTATTGTAACGTACCGGTCAGGAGACAGGAGGTGGATCCACTGAACCAGAGGGGCGATGACGTGGGCCATACCAGGGGAACGGAGTCTAAGGGACTACTGGTCTTCACCAGGGCCCGCCGCAAAGCGGGATGGTCTTGCTGCGGCAGGTAGCCCCCAGGTCATTCCAGCCGATTCGATCCCTCTGGTAGCTGAGAATGGCGCGGTACAGGAGGAGCAGGTAGAAGGGTAGTCGGACGTAGCAGAGGTCAGGGCAGGCGGCACAGGTTCACAGGCAATAGTCAGGCAACAGGTCAGGGCAGGTAGCACAGGTTTACTAGCGGTAGTCACGGGCAATGGTTTGTCAACAGGCAACACTGAACAGAGGGAACGCTTTCACTAGGCACAAGGCACTAAAGATCCGGCGAGGGCAGGAAGGGGCAGGAGACATTTATAGAACAGTGAGGGCCAGGCACCAATCAATGGTGCGCTGGCCCTTTAAATTTCATGAAGCCGGCGCACGCGCGCCCTAAGGAGCGGGGCCGCGCGCGCGGGGGAACAGAGGCAGCACACGAGGACGGAGCTGCAGGTGAGGAGGAACGGGATGCGGCTCGTGTGCGGTGATCAGCCGCCACGCTAACCGCAACCCCGCCGGAGGAATCCCCGCGCTCTCGGTCAGCGTGTCTGACCGGGACGCGTCGGGGAACAGCAGGCAGAGGCCGACGCAGCGAGCGCTCCGGTACAGAGGAGGGGACCGGAGCGCTCACTGTTACAGTACCCCCCCTTAGGTCTCCCACTCCTTTTGGTACCAAGGAAACTGAGGATGAGGCTGCGGTCCAAGATGTTCTCTTCAGGTTCCCAAGATCTCTCCTCAGGACCGCAGCCTTCCCAGTCGACCAGAAAAAATCTCCCCCGGATGAACTTCGATGCCAAAATCTCCTTGACAGAGAATACATCAGTAGTGCCGGTCACAGGGGTAGGAGTAGAAACCTTGGGGGAGAAGCGATTAAAGATGGCAGGTTTTAGGAGGGAGACATGTAAAGAGTTGGGAATCCTGAGGGAGGAAGGAAGATGGAGTTGATAGGATACTGGATTGATTTGCTTCTTGATCTTATAGGGTCCCATGTAGCGGGGGCCCAACTTGTAGCTTGGAACCGGATATATTTGGAGGAGAGCCAAACTTTGTCACCAGGAGAAAATTCTGGAGGAGCTCTGCGTTTCTTGTCGGCCTGGGACTTCATGCGGGCAGAGGCTTTCAGGAGAGCAGTGCGGGTTTCTCGCCAGATGGAAGAGAAATCTCGGACAAGGTCGTCAGAGGCAGAGGAGTGTTTGTAATTATAAGAAAATTCTGCCCAGGGAAGAAGATCAGACCAGTCACTGTGGCGTGAGGACACGAGATGACGTAGATAGTCTCCCAAAATTTCATTCATCCATTCCACCTGGCCATTGGACTGAGGGTGATGGGAAGATGAGAAGTCCAACTTGACCCCGAGCTGACCACATAGAGCCCTCAAAAATTTGGAGACAAATTGTACCCCACGGTCAGAGACAATGTGCTTGGGAAGACCGTGGAGGGGAAAAATATGCTGAAAAAACTGTTTGGCTAACACAGGTGCAGACGGAAGACCAGGCAGAGGTACGAAGTGGGCCATCTTCGAGAAGCGGTCAACTACGACCCAAATGACCGTCATTCCATGGGAGGAGGGGAGATCGGTAACAAAGTCCATGGCGATGTGAGACCTTCTGTACCCCAGGATGTGAGAGTCTTCTGTACCCCAGGATGACCTGCGAATAAAGAGGCATAGCCCCACTTGAGGACTCGTAGGCGCTGACGTGGAAGCACATAGGACTTGCCTGTGGGGAGAGAGCGTAGTTCCACTGGAGCAGCGGCAATTAGGCGCTCAGGCAGAATTATATGCTGGGGAGTTAACTCGTCTCCCAGCACGTCGGAAGAGCAGGAAAGGGCATCAGCCCTGATGTTCTTGCTCACAGGATGAAAATGGATCACAAAATTAAAGCAAGCAAAGAACAAGGACCAGCGAGCCTGACGTAGATTCAGCCTTTGTGCGGATTGGAGATAGGCAAGGTTTTTGTCGTCCGTGAAGATACTCACAGGGTGGATGGAGCCCTCGAGAAGATGCCTCCACTCCTCAAGTGCTAATTTGATGGCCAATAGTTCCCTATCGCCAATAGAATAATTTCTCTCGGCGGGAGTGAAGGTCTTGGAGTAGAATCCGCAAGAAAGAGTCTTGCCCCTGGGTGACTTCTGGGTAAGTATGGCTCCGGCTCCCACGGAGGAGGCATCCACATCCAGGGAAAATGGCTTAGTGGGGTCAGGTCTGGAGAGTACTGGTGCGGAGGCAAAAGAGGCTTTCAATGACTGGAAGGCCTCTTCTGCTTGAGAAGGCCAAGATTTGGGATTAGTCCCCTTTTTGGTCAGAGCTACAATGGGTGACACCAGAGTGGAATAATGGGGAATAAATTGCCTATAATTATTGGCGAAACTCAAAAATCTCTGAATAGCACGGAGTCCAGAGGGGCGTGGCCAGTCCAGTACCGCTGAGTGCTTGGCTGGGTCCATCTGTAGACCCTGTGCTGAGATGATGTACCCAAGGAAGGGCAGGCTGGACCGCTCGAACAGACACTTCTCGATCTTGGCATACAGGCGATTCCTTCTAAGACGTGAAAGAACTTGACGGACATGGACCGGGTGTTGGTCCAGGTTGGAGGAGAAGATGAGGATGTCGTCAAGGTATACGACAACGCAGGTGTAAAGCAAATCTCTGAAAATGTCGTTGACAAATTCTTGGAATACAGCAGGTGCGTTGCAAAGACCGAATGGCATCACCAGGTATTCAAAATGGCCATCCCGTGTGTTGAAGGCGGTCTTCCACTCGTCGCCCTCTCGGATTCGGATCAGATTGTAAGCTCCTCGCAGATCCAGCTTGGTGAAGATCCTAGCCCCACGAAGGCGGTCAAATAGCTCAGAAGAGGGTAACAATTCTTGACAGTTATCTTGTTTAAGCCTCTGTAGTCTATGCAAGGACAGAGGGAGCCGTCTTTCTTGGTAACAAAGAAAAAAACGGCCCCAGCGGGAGAGGAAGATTTCCTTATGAAAACTTTCTGCAGATTTTCACGAATGTACTCTGGCGAGATTCTCTGGTGGTGAGAGTGGGTAGATTATACCTCGGGGTGGAGTAGAACCGGGCACCAAATCGATTGGACAATCGTAAGGTCTATGAGGCGGAAGAACTGCGGCTTGCTTCTTGCAGAAGACATCAGCAAAGCAGTGGTAAGACTCCGGAAGACCCGGTGGCGGAGGAACAACGGGGTCACGTTTGACGAGCACAGACTTGAGACAACAACCGGAGCAGGAGGGACCCCACTTCAGGATCTCTCTGGAGGTCCAATCCAGGATGGGACAGTGGCGCTGAAGCCAGGGCAACCCCTAGAGGAGTTCTGAGGAACAGAAGGGAAGAACCAAGAACTCCAGCGTTTCAGTGTGCGAAAATCCTACGCCCATCAGTAATGGTAAGGTGCGGTACTGCACAGTGGCAGAAAGTCTCTCTCCGTTGACAGTGGAAATGAAAAATGGTTTGGGCAAACGGACCACAGGGATTTGATGCTTGTCAACCAAGGAGGCATGGATGAAATTGCCAGCAGATCCAGAATCCAAGAAGGCGGTGGCAGTGAAGGTAGACTTGGAGGGAACGGAAAGCTGCACTGATACCATAAGACGTGGAGAGGAAGAATCCACACCTAGCAACGCCTCTCCTATGTTTACTAGGTGCGAGCGTTTCCCGAACGCGGTGGACGAAGAGGACAGTCTCTGAGGAAGTGCTCGGTACTACCACAGTACAGACACAGGTTCTTGTCTCTGCGACGGCTCCGTTCCTGCGGGGTCAGGCGAGACTGGTCCACCTGCATGGCTTCCACAGCGGGAGGCCCCAAGACGGGTTGCGGTGGACGCTGAAAAATGGGAGCCAGATGAGGATAGCATCTAGGACGAGCTCTCTTTTTCTCCGGAAGAAGTTCCTGTTGTCTTTCGTCGAATCGCTTATCAATCCTAGTGGCCAGCAGAATAAGGTCACTGAGGGTAGACGGTATTTCCCGTGCAGCTAAGAAGTCCTTAACTTCACTACTTAGTCCCTTCTTGAAAGTGGCACAGAGGGCATCATTGTTCCAATTCAACTTGGAGGCGAGGGTACGGAATTGGATGGCATATTCACCCACGGTAGAGCCTCCTTGGGTCAGGTTCAGCAAAGCAGATTCTGCGGAGGTAACCCGGGCAGGTTCCTCGAAAACACTCCGGAACTCTTGACAGAAGCTCTGGACGGAGGTAGTGGCTGGATCAAAGCGGTCCCATAAAGGTGTAGCCCAGGCCAGGGCCTTCCCGGAGAGCAAGCTGAGTATGAAAGCCACCTTGGCTCGTTCTGACGGGAACTGGTGTGCCAGTAACTCGAGATGGAGTGAGCACTGCGACAGGAACCCACGGCACTGCTTCGGATCACCGTCGTACTTGTCCGGCAAGGACAAACGGACTCTGGCACTGGAGACGACTGCAGGCTGTGATGGAGCAGCAGGTGCAGGTGGAGGTGACAGCTGTTGCTGGGCAGACAGGAGTTGCTGCATCATGGCGGCCAACTGAGCCAACTGTTGACCTTGCTGGGCTATCTGCTGATTCTGTTTAGCCACTACGGTGGTAAGATCCGCAAGGCTAGGAAGAGGCGTCTCAGCGGGATTCATGGCCGGATCTTACTGTAACGTACCGGTCAGGAGACAGGAGGTGGATCCACTGAACCAGAGGGGCGATGACGTGGGCCGTACCAGGGGAACAGAGTCTAAGGGACTACTGGTCTTCACCAGGACCTGCCGCAAAGCGGGATGGTCTTGCTGCGGCAGGTAGCCCCCAGGTCGTTCCACCCGATAGCGACTCGACCCCTCTGGTAGCTGAGAATGGCGCGGTACAGGAGGAGCAGGCAGAAGCGTAGTTGGACATAGCAGAGGTCAGGGCAGGCGGCACAGGTTCACAGGCAATAGTCAGGCAACAGGTCAGAGCAGGCAGCACAGGTTCACTAGCGGTAGTCACGAGCAACGGTTTGGCAACACTGAACAGAGGGAACGCTTTCACTAGGCACAAGGCACTAAAGATCCAGCGAGGGCAGGAAGGGGCAGGAGACATTTATAGAACAGTGAGGACCAGGCACCAATCAATGGTGCGCTGGCCCTTTAAATTTCATGAAGCCGGCGCGCGCGCCGGGGAACAGAGGCAGCACACGAGGACGGAGATGCAGGTGAGGAGGAACGGGATGCGGCGCGTCTGCGGTGATCAGCCGCCACGCTAACCGCAACCCCGCCGGAGGAATCCCCGCACTCTCGGTCAGCGTGTCTGACCGGGACGCGCCGGGGAACAGCAGGCAGAGGCCGACGCAGCGAGCGCTCCGGTACAGAGGAGGGGACCGGAGCGCTCACTGTTACATTTATATTGCCCACACCTGTTATTTTCCCCAGGTGAGTTTAAAGGAGCATCACATGCTTGAAACCATTTTGTTAATCCACAATTTTGAAAAAGGTCTCTTTGAGAAGACCGAAACATAGCACCATTCACATATGGGTGAATAAACCACCACCTTTTTCTACTTATTTTGGAGTGCGGCTTCTTTCTTTTTTGTCTCCACAATTTTGAAAGGGTGCCAATCATTTTGTCCAGCCCATTTTTGGAGTTTGGTGACATAGATAGGCATTTATCAAGCGATTTAGTTAATTTTTCTTTACTAAAAATGTCGCAAAAATGTCGCACCTGCGACTATGCGATTTTTCATGCGACATTTTGACTGGAAAGCGAGAAAAGCAAGTTTTCCAAAAATTAACTACGTAGTAATAATTTTAAAATGGACTACGGGTAGTCTGGTATTTATTAACTGCGACAGTCGCAACTGCGCAAAAAAAAGTCGCAACAAGGTAAAAAATTTATTACATTTACTCCAGCTCAAACATGGAGCAGAAAAAGCTACTACCAAAGTAAAAAAGAAAAAATTGCTTACGTGAAAGAAAATTATCAACAGGCTGAAACCAGTTGATAAATAAGTCACACATAAGCAAAAAAAAAGTAAAGAAAAAATTACTAAAAAAAAGGAAAACATAGGCAAACATTGATAAATGTCCCTCATTATGTCCAATTTGCTTTTTTTCCTCCTTTTTTGGTTTAGTTCCAATACACACAAAGGGAATAAACATGTGTATAGCAAAACCTGTGTTACTGCAATATATATATATATACACACAGAGGAGAGGAGATCTATATATATATATATATATATATATATATATATACAGAGGAGAGGAGATATATATATATATATATATATATATATATATATATATACACAAAGGGAATAAACATGTGTATAGCAAAACCAGTGTTACTGCAATATATATATATATATATATATATATATATATACAGAGGAGAGGAGATCTATATATATATATATATATACAGAGGAGAGGAGATCTATATATATATACAGAGGAGAGGAGATCTATATATATATACAGAGGAGAGGAGATCTCTCTCTCTCTCTCTCTCTCTCTCTATATATATATATATACATACAGAGGAGAGGAGATCTATATATATATATATATATATATATATATATATATATATATATATATATATATATACAAAGGGAATAAACATGTGTATAGCAAAACCTGTGTTACTGCAATATATATATATATATATATATATATATATATATATACAGAGGAGAGGAGATCTATATATATATATATATATATATATATATACAGAGGAGAGGAGATCTATATATATATATATATACACAAAGGGAATAAACATGTGTATAGCAAAACCTGTGTTACTGCAATATATATACAGAGGAGAGGAGATCTATATATATATATATATACAGAGGAGAGGAGATCTATATATATATATATATATATATACACAAAGGGAATAAACATGTGTATAGCAAAACCTGTGTTACTGCAATCCTTTCGTGTGAGAAATACTTCATTTCATAGAAACATTTCAGGGGGGACAACATTTACGGCCATGACTAAAGAGAGATAATAGAAATATGAGAGAGAGATAATATATAAAGAAATATAATATATATATATATAGAGAGAGAAAGATATATATATATATATATATATATATATATATATATATATATATATATACACCGTATATACTCGAGTATAAGCCGAGTTTTTCAGCACGATTTTTCGTGCTGAAAACGCCCCCTCGGCTTATACTCGAGTGAACTCTCCGCCTGTCAATCCCTTCATCAGTTGTCTTCAACATGCGCACCTCCAGATGTTTGAAAACTACAACTCCCATCAAGCCCAGCTGTCCGGGCATGCTGAGTGTTGTAGTTTTGAAACCTCTGGGGGTCCGCAGGTTGAAGACCACTGCGGCTTTCGTCATCATCCGCCCCCCCCCCCCCCTTTTGTTTTGTACTCGACTCCCCTCGGCGGGATGTTAGGGTGAACTGGTCCGAGCCATCTATGCTGCGGGGACCGACCGGTGGGGATGGTTAGTCATTGCGGGCTGTCCATTTTCCCCCGGGGGGGGCCTCTTCTCCGCGCTACGGCCCCGGAGTAGTGACGTTGCCTTGACGCCGCCGCACAGGGACGTTCATGCGCAACGTCCCTGTGTGTCGTCATCAAGGCAACGTCACTAATCCAGGGCCGAAGCGCGGAGAAGTGGCCCCCCGGTGAAAATGGACAGCCCGCAACGACTAACCATCCTCACCGGACGGTCCCTGCAGCATTGATGGCCCGGACCAACTCACCCTAACTTCCCGCCGAGGGGAGGTGAGTACAAAACAAAAGGGGGGGGGGCTGGATGATGACGAAGGCCGCAGTGGTCTTCAACCTGAGGACCTCCAGAGGCTTCAAAACTACAACACCCAGCATGCCCGCATGCTGGGAGTTGTAGTTTTTCAACATCTGGAGGTCCGCAGGTTGAAGACCACTGATGAAGGGATTGACAGGCGGAGATGATGAAGGGGGGGGGGGATGATGACGGGGGTCTGGATGATTGCATGGGGGGATGATGTATTTCCCACCCTAGGCTTATAGTCGAGTCAATAACTTTTCCTGGGTTTTTGGGGTAAAATTAGGGGCCTCGGCTTATATTCGGGTATATACGGTATAGAGAAAGATATTATATATATAGAGAGAGATAATATATATAGAGAGATATATAATGTGTGTGTGTGTGTATGTATATATATATATATATATATATATATATATATATATATACATATGTGTATATATATAGAGAGAGATAATATATAGAGATATTATATAGGAAGAGATCACTTGAAAAAATCCATGGTGAAAAACTCCAGCACTTCCAGAGTGGATAAAGTATAGAATTTATTCAATCTCCATGGAGGTATAAAACATGAATAGAAGGCAGGAAAATACGATAAAAACCGACGCGTTTCGTTAGCCTTTGTCAAGGTATGAACTCTTTAGCCTTAAGACAGGAATAAATAGTAAATCTTACAAAGATCTGCCCCTTCATTAGGTAGACACCTGTGGAGCTGCAAGGGAAACAATTTAACCCCAAAGTTTCCAGTAAGAAAAAAACATAGGTCATTATATCCAGATTGTTATATAGTATACATTTCTTAAAATCGACACATGACATTGTATATAAAATCAATTTGTGTCGCAAATGTATAACCTGTATCCAAAAACAAAAAATATATATATATGTGAATATACACTTATTTTTACTAGATAGTATTCATGTAATTTGTAAGGGGAAAATAACGTACAATCCGCTTCTTATGAATAAAAGCATAGTGAGAAGCGATGAAAGATCGTATTATGCACAGTGTGAACATGTCTCAATGTGAAATAACTTGATAATGAAAATGATACAAGTCTGCACTAAATGAATCTGCATGGTGAGAAGCGGTGAACAATCGTATTATACTTGTATGTGAAAAACGTACAGTGTGAAGCTTGTCCCACCTGATATATGTTACGCCGAGCACTCCGGGTCCCTGCTCCTCCCCGGACCGCTCGCGGCGTTCTCCTCTCGGCAGCGCCCCGGTAAGACCCGCTGACCGGGAGCGCTGCACTGTCACTGCCGGCGGGGATGCGATCCGCGTAGCAATCCTGTCACGTCCCGGCGCGCGCGGCCCCGCTCCCTAGGGTGCGCGTGCGCCTGCTCTCTGAGATTTAAAGGGCCAGTGCACCACTAATTGGTGCCTGGCCCAATCAGTGTCAATCACTCCCATTCATATAAAAACCCACTTCCCCTTCCTGTCCCTGCCGGATCTTGTTGCCTTAGTGCCCTGAGAAAGCGTTTTGTGTATCCCTAGCCTGTGTATCCAGACCCTTGCCGTTGCCCCTGACTACGATCCATTGCTGCCTGCCCTGCCCTGCTACGTCCGAACTTGCTCTTGCCTTATCCCTGTCTCAGCTGTCAGTGGGGTTGAGTCGCTATTGGATGGAACGACCTGGGGGTTACCTGCCGCTGCAAGTCCATCCAGCTTTGCGGCGGGCTCTGGTGAAAACCAGTAACCCCTTAGATTCTGTTCCCCTGGTACGGCCCACGCCATCACCTCACTGACACAGAGGATCCACCTCCAGTGTCCTCGCTGCATACCAGTCCGGATCCTGACAGTAGATCCGGCCATGGATCCCGCTGAGGTCCCGCTGCCTAGTGTCGCTGACCTAACCACCGTGGTCGCCCAGCAATCACAGCAGATCGCGCAACAAGGACAGCAGCTGCCTCAACTGACCGTCATGCTGCAACAGCTTCTGCCACAACTACAGCAATCATCTCCTCCGCCAGCTCCTGCATCTCCTCCGCAGCGAGTGGCTGCTCCCAGCTTCCGCCTGTCTCTACCGGACAAGTTTGATGGGGACTCTAAACAGTGCCGTGGATTCCTGTCCCAGTGTTCCCTACACCTGGAGATGATGTCGGACCAATTCCCTACCGAACGGTCTAAGGGGGCTTTCGTGGTTAGTCTCCTGTCTGGAAAGGCCTTGTCATGGGCCACACCGCTTTGGGACCGCAACGATCGCGCCACTGCTACTATCCAGTCCTTCTTCTCAGAAGTACGTAGTGTTTTTGATGAGCCAGCCCGGGCTTCCTCAGCCGAGACTGCTTTGCTGAACCTCGTCCAAGAAAGTTCTGTGGGTGAATACGCCATCCAGTTCCGTACCCTCGCCTCTGAGCTATCCTGGAATAATGAGGCCCTCTGCGCGACCTTCAAGAAAGGCTTATCCAGTAACATCAAAGACGTCCTGGCCTCACGAGAAATTCCTGTTAATCTGTCTGAACTAATCCATTTGGCCACCCGCATCGACATGCGTTTTTTTGGAAAGACACCAGGAAAAGGATCTTGTTCGCACCAGGCGGTTTCTCCCCCCGGCTCCTCTCTTCCAATGTCCTTTGCAATCTGTTCCTGTGCCTTCCGCCGAGGAGGCTATGCAAGTGGATCGGTCTCGCCTGACCCTACAAGAGAGGACTCGCCGCCGAAATGAGAATTTGTGCCTGTACTGTGCTAGTACCGAACATTTCCTAAAAGACTGTCCTATCTGCCCTCCGCGTCAGGAGAAAGGCACGCACCTATTCAGCCTCTCCACATCTGACTGTACCTGTGCGGATTTCTCCTTCCGCCAACTCCTCCTTCTCAGCAGTGGCCTTCTTGGACTCTGTTTCTGCAGGAAACTTTATCTTGGCCTCTTTCATGAATAGGCTCAGTATTCCAGTAACCTGTCTCGTCAAGCCGCTCTTTATTTCTTCTGTAAACGGAGAGAAATTGGACTGCACTGAGCGCTACCGCACTGAACACCTGCCCATGAGCATTGGACTTCACCATGAAAAAAATAGAATTTTTCACCCTGCTTAACTGCACCTCTGAAGTTCTTCTCGGCCTGCCGTGTGTTAGGATTCGGCAAGCTGGAGGTGGATCCTCTGTGTCAGCGAGGGATTGGCGTGGACCGTGTCGGTGGGCCGGTTCTAGGTTGCTACTGGACTTCACCAGAGCCCGCCGCAAAGCGGGATGGTCTTGCTGCGGCGGTAGCAACCAGGTCGTATCCACCGGCAACGGCTCAACCTGGCTGACTGCTGAGAAGGCGTGGGACAGAAGGACTAGGCAGAGGCAAGGTCAGACGTAGCAGAAGGTCGGGGCAGGCGGCAAGGTTCGTAATCAATAAGGATAGCAGGAGATCTGGAACACAGGCTTTGGACAACACTAAACGCTTTCACTGGCACAAGGCAACAAGATCCGGCAAGGAAGTGCAGGGGAAGTGAGGTAATATAGACAGGGAGCAGGTGGAGGCTAATTAGACTGATTGGGCCAGGCACCAATCATTGGTGCACTGGCCCTTTAAATCTTAGAGTTGGCGCGCACGCGCCCTAAGGAGCGGAGCCGCGCGCGCCAGGACTTGACAGCCGGGGACCGGGACAGGTGAGTGACTTGGGATGCGATTCGCGAGCGGGCGCGTCCCGCTATGCGAATCGCTTCCCCGCCGGCAGTGTCAGTGCAGCGCTCCCGGTCAGCGGGTCTGACCAGGGCGCTGCAGAGAGAGGAACGCCGCGAGCGCTCCGGGGACGAGCAGGGACCCGGAGCGCTCGCGGTAACAGTACCCCCCCCTTAGGTCTGCCCCTCTTTTTGTCCGGATGCCGCTCCACATGGGATGAGGACATTTGGAGCGATTGTAGAGTCTCCTTCTGGAGGACAGTGAAGTCCTGGGTATGCTCATCAATGGCAGGCAGTTCAGAAGGAGTGGGAATGGGGAGGGGGGGCAGAGGGTCAAGCTTGGCACGGGGCAGAGTGTTACCAGGACGGGGGCTATGAGGAGGCACGGCATAGTCCTGATAGGCCTTGGGGAGACCAGGTATAGGAGGAGACACTGAGGTTTGACAGACGGGACTGGGAGCAGACGTGAGGCATTTTTTGTGGCAAGAAGCACCCCAGCTCTTGATATCCCCGGTGGTCCAGTCAAGGGTAGGAGAGTGGCGTTGGAGCCATGGCAGACCGAGGAGGACTTCAGAGGTGCAGTTGGGCAAAACAAAAAGTTCAATTTTTTCGTGATGCAGTCCAATGCTCATGAGCAGGGGTTCTGTGCGGTAACGCACAGTGCAGTCCAATTTCACTCAGTTGACCGAGGAAATGTAGAGCGGCTTGGCGAGACGGGTCACAGGGATGTTGAACTTATTAACAAAAGAGGCCAAAATGAAATTTCCTGCAGATCCAGAATCCAAGAAGGCCACAGCTGAGAAGGAGGAGTTGGCAGAAGGAGAAATCCGTACAGGCACAGTGAGACATGGAGAAGCAGACTTCAGACCAAGAGACGCCACTCCCACGTGAGCTGGGTGCGTGCGTGCGTTTCCCAGACGTGGAGGATGAATAGGGCAATCCACCAAGAAATGTTCGGTACTAGCGCAGTACAGACATAAATTTTTATCTCTGCGGCGAGCCCTCTCTTCATGGTTCAGTCGAGACCAATCCACTTGCATAGCCTCCTCGGTGGGAGGCACAGGGGTAGATTGCAAAGGATACTGTGAGAGAGGTGCCCAGAGATCAAGGTCTTTTTCCTGGATAAGTTCATGCAGGTTGGCAGGAATTTCTCGTGCGGCCAGCACATCCTTGATGTTACTGGATAGGTCTTTTTTAAAGGTCGCGCAGAGGGCCTCGTTGTTCCAAGATAATTCAGAGGCGAGGGTAAGAAATTGGATGGCGTATTCACCTACAGAAGAATTTCCCTGAACCAGGTTCAGCAAGGCAGTTTCGGCAGAAGAAGCTCGGGCTGGTTCCTCGAAGACACTGCGAACCTCAGCGAAGAAGGACTGTACAGTGGCGGTGACAGGATCATCGCGGTCCCAGAGCGGTGTGGCCCATGACAGGGCCTTCCCAGACAGGAGACTAACCACGAAAGCCACCTTCGACCGTTCTGTAGGAAATTGGTGCGACAACATCTCCAAATGTAGGGAACATTGTGACAGGAAACCACTGCAGAGTCTAGAGTCCCCATCAAATTTGTCCGGCAGGGAAAAGCGGAGGTTAGGAGCGGCCGCTCGCTGCGGAGGAGGTGCAGGAGCCGGCGGAGGAGATGGTTGCTGCTGTAGCTGTGACTGAAGTTGCTGTAGCATGGCGGTCAAGTGCGACAGCTGGTGACCTTGTTGGGCGATCAGTCGGGATTGCTGGGCGACCACCGTGGATATGTCAGCGAGACTTGGCAGCGGCACCTCAGCGGGATCCATGGCCGGATCTACTGTTAGGATTCGGCAAGCTGGAGGTGGATCCTCTGTGTCAGCGAGGGATTGGCTTGGACCGGTTCTAGGTTGCTACTGGACTTCACCAGAGCCCGCCGCAAAGCAGGATGGTCTTGCTGCGGCGGTAGCAACCAGGTCGTATCCACCGCCAACGGCTCAACCTCGCTGACTGCTGAGACAGAAGGACTAGGCAGAGGCAAGGTCAGACGTAGCAGAAGGTCGGGGCAGGCGGCAAGGTTCGTAGTCAATGGAGATAGCAAGAGGTCAGGAACACAGTTATGGCAAACACAATAAACGCTTTCCCAAGGCACAATGGCAACAAGATCCGGCAAGGAAGTGAAAGGGAAGTGAGGTTAAATAGACAGGGAGCAGGTGGAGGCTAATTAGACTGATTGGGCCAGGCACCAATCATTGGAGCACTGGCCCTTTAAATCTTAAAGAGCTGGCGCGCGGGCACCCTAAGGAGTGGAGCCGCGCGCGCCAGGACGTGACAGCTGGGGATCGGGACAGGTGAGTGACTTGGGATGCAATTCGCGAGCGGGCGCGTCCCGCTATGCGAATCGCATCCCCGCCGGCAGTGTCAGTGCAGCGCTCCCGGTCAGCGGGTCTGACCGGGGCGCTGCAGAGAGAGGAACGCCGCGAGCGCTCCGGGGAGGAGCAGGGACCCGGAGCGCTCGGCGTAACACCGTAGCTCCAGCGTCATGCTCCTACCCTCGACTGGACCACCGGGGAGATCAAAAGTTGGGGTCCTTCTTGTCTCAAGCGATGTCTCAGATCGGCTCCCACTTGTCAAACCCCTGAGGCTTCATCTTTATCGGGCCTTCCCAAGGCTTACCAGGACTTTTCAGATGTATTCTGCAAAAAGAAAGCAGAGATCTTACCTCATCATAGACCTTATGATTGTCCCATTGACCTCCTTCCTGATACCACTCCATCCCGTGGCAGGATTTACCCTCTGTCAGCCCCAGAGACTCAAGCCATGTCGGAGTATATCCAGGAGAACCTAAAGAGAGGTTTTATTCGGAAATCCTCATCCCCTGCTGGAGCGGGGTTCTTCTTTGTTCCTAAAAAGGATGGATCCTTATGTCCATGTATTGACTACCGCGGTTTAAATAAAATTACCATCAAAAACCGCTATCCCCTGCCTTTGATCTCCGAACTCTTTGACCGTCTACGCGGAGCAAGTATCTTCACCAAACTGGACTTAAGGGGCGCTTATAATCTTATTCGCATCATTAAAGGTGATGAGTGGAAAACCGCTTTCAATACCAGAGATGGACATTTTGAATATCTAGTTATGCCCTTTGGGCTCTGCAACGCCCCTGCAGTCTTACAGGATTTTGTTAATGAGATCTTTTGGGACTTATTGTATACCTGTGTTGTGGTTTACTTGGATGACATCTTGATTTTTTCCTCTAACTTAGAGGAACACCGTCGTCATGTCCGTCAAGTGCTCCAAAGACTCCGTGAAAACCACCTGTACGCTAAATTTGAAAAATGTCTCTTTGAATGCAACAGTCTTTCTTTCCTAGGTTACCTAGTCTCTGGCCAAGGGCTTCAAATGGATCCAGATAAACTGCCAGCAGTTTTGGATTGGCCACGCCCTTCTGGACTCCGTGCTATCCAACGCTTCCTGGGATTTGCCAACTATTACCGACAGTTTATTCCCCACTTCTGCACCATTGTGGCCCCTATTGTGGCTCTGACCAGGAAGAATGCTAATCCTAAGTCGTGGCCTCCACAAGCGGATGAGGCCTTCAATCGCCTCAAAGCTGCCTTCGCCTCTGCACCAGTTCTGTCCAGACCTGATCCCTTGAAACCATTCCTCCTGGAAGTAGACGCCTCCTCAGTCGGAGCCTGAGCCATACTTCTGCAAAAAAACACTACCGGACGTAACATTACTTGTGGTTTTTTTCTCAAAGACTTTCTCTCCGGCAGAAAAGAACTACTCTATTGGAGATCGTGAACTTCTGGCCATCAAGTTAGCACTTGAGGAGTGAAGGCATCTATTGGAGGGTTCCAAACACCCCATTGTCATTTACACTGACCACAAGAATCTGTCTTACCTCCAGTCCGCTCAGCGTCTGAATCCTCGCCAGGCTAGATGGTCGTTGTTTTTTGCCCACTTCAACTTCGAGATACACTTCCGTCCCGCTGACAAGAATGTCAGAGCTGACGCCCTTTCTCGTTCCTCTGATGCCTCAGAGTCTGAAGCCCCTCTGCAGCATATCGTAACGCCTGAGTGCCTGGTCTCCTCTGCTCCAGCCTCACTGGGGCAAACCCCACCTGGAAAGACTTTGCCTCAAGATCCTCAAATGGGGGCATTCTTCTCACCTGGCTGGTCATGCTGGCATTAAAAAGTCCATTCAGCTTGTCTCCCGTCTGTATTGGTGGCCTACACTAGAGGGTGACGTTACTGATTTTGTTCGGGCCTGTACTGTTTGTGCCCGGGATAAAACCCCTCGCCAGAAGCCTGCTGGACTTCCTTTGCCCGTCCCTGAGCAACCATGGTCCCAAATTGCCATGGATTTCATTACTGATCTTCCCATATCCCATGGCAACACCGTCATCTGGGTGGTCGTTGATCGTTTTTCCAAAATGGCTTACTTCATTCCGCTTCCAGGCCTTCCATCTGCGCCACAGTTGGCGAAGCAATTTTTTCTGCACATTTTTCGTCTTCACGGGCTTCCCACGCATATCGTCTCGGATAGAGGCGTTCAATTTGTGTCAAAATTTTGGAGAGCTCTCTGTAATCAATTAAAGCTCAAATTAAATTTCTCATCCTCCTATCACCCCTAATCCAATGGACAAGTGGAAAGAGTAAAGCAGATTCTTGGTGACTACTTGCGACATTTTGTCTCCTCCCGCCAAGATGATTGGGTCGACTATCTGCCCTGGGCTGAATTCTCGTACAAGAGAGGTCTTGGGAGCCAGAGGACAATATCCTCGACAAGGAGCTCATCCATAGGTTCCTGGGCTCCAAAAAGAGGGGGAGGCCAAAGGGTGGGGGGTACTGTTACGCCGAGCGCTCCGGGTCCCTGCTCCTCCCCGGAGCGCTCGCGGCGTTCTCTCTGCAGCGCCCCAGTCAGACCCGCTGACTGGGAGCGCTGCACTGTCACTGCTGGCGGGTCGCATCCCAATCCGCTCACCTGTCCCGTTCCCCGGCTGTCACATCCCGGCGCGCGTGGCCCCGCTCTTTAGGGCGCGCGTGCGCCGGCTTTCTGAAATTCAAGGGCCAGTGCACCACTAATTGGTGCCTGGCCCAATCAGTGTCAATCACTCCCACTCATATAAAAACCCACTTCCCCTTCCTGTCCCTGCTGGATCTTGTTGCCTTATTGCTCTGAGAAAGTGTTTTGTGTATCCCTAGCCTGTGTATCCAGACCCTTGCCGTTGCCCCTGACTACGATCCATTGCTGCCTGCCCTGACCTTGCTTTTGTCTTGTCCCTGTGTACCGCGCCTGTCTCAGCTGTCAGTGGAGTTGAGTCGCTATCGGGTGGAACAACCTGGGGGCTACCTGCTGCTGCAAATCCATCCCGCTTTGCGGCGGGCTCTGGTGAAAACCAGTAACCCCTTAGATTCCTGTTACGCCGCGAGCGCTCCGGGTCCCTGCTCCTCCCCGGAGCGCTTGCGGCGTTTCTCTCTCTGCAGCGCCCCGGTCAGACCCGCTGACCGGGAGCGCTGCACTGACATTGCCGGCGGAGATGCGATTCGCATAGCGGGACGCACCCGCTCGCGAATCGCATCCCAAGTCACTTACCCGTCCCGGTCGCCGGCTGTCATGTTCTGGCGCGTGCGGCTCCACTCTCTAGGGCGCGCACACGCCAGCTCTCTAAGATTTAAAGGACCAGTGCACCAATGATTGGTGCCTGGCCCAATCAGCCTAATTAGCTTCCACCTGCTCCCTGTCTATATTACCTCACTTCCCCTGCACTTCCTTGCCGGATCTTGTTGCCTTGTGCCAGTGAAAGCGTTTAGTGTTGTCCAAAGCCTGTGATCCAGATCTCCTGCTATTGACTACGAACCTTGCCACCTGCCCCGACCTTCTGCTACGTCTGACCTTGCCTCTGCCTAGTCCTTCTGTCCCACGCCTTCTCAGCAGTCAGCCAGGTTGAGCCGTTGACGGTGGATACGACCTGGTTGCTACCGCCGCAGCAAGACCTTCCCGCTTTGCGGCGGGCTCTGGTGAAAACCAGTAGCAACCCTAGAACCGGTCCACCGACACGGTCCACGCCAATCCCTCGCTGACACAGAGGATCCACATCCAGCCTGCCGAATCGTAACAGTAGATCCGGCCATGGATCCCGGTGAGGTGCCGCTGCCAAGTCTCGCTGACCTATCCACGGTGGTCGCTCAGCAATCGCAGCAAATTGCCCAACAAGGACAGCAGCTGTCGCAGTTGACCGCCACGTTACAGAAACTTCTGCCACTGCTACAGCAGCAACCATCTCCTCCGCCAGCTCCTGCACCTCCTCCGCAGCGACTGGCCGCTCCTAACCTCCGCTTGTCCCTGCCGGACAAATTTGATGGGGACTCTAGACTCCTGTCTCAGTGTTCCCTACATATGGAGATGTTGTCGGACCAATTTCCTACAGAACGGTCTAAGGTGGCGTTCGTAGTGAGTCTTCTTTCTGGAAAGGCCTTGTCTTGGGCTACACCGCTCTGGGACCGCAATGATCCTGCCACAGCCACAGTCCAGTCCTTCTTCGCTGAAGTCCGTAGTGTCTTCAAAGAACCAGCCCGAGCTTCTTCTGCTGAGACTGCCCTGCTGAACCTGGTCCAGGGTAATTCTTCAGTAGGCGAGTACGCCATCCAATTTCGTACTCTTGCTTCCGAATTATCTTGGAATAACGAGGCTCTCTGCGCGACCTTTAAAAAAGGCCTATCCAGTAACATCAAGGATGTGCTGGCCGCACGAGAGATTCCTGCCAACCTGCAAGAACTTATCCATTTGGCCACCCGCATTGACATGCGTTTTTCTGAGAGACACCAGGAGCTCCGCCAGGAAAAAGACCTTGATCTCTGGGCACCTCTCCCACAGTATCCTTTGCAATCTACCCCTGTGCCTCCCGCCGAGGAGGCTATGCAAGTGGATCGGTCTCGCCTGACCCATGAAGAGAGGGCTCGCCGCCGAGATAAAAATCTATGTCTGTACTGCGCTAGTACCGAACATTTCTTGGTGGATTGCCCTATTCGTCCTCCACGTCTAGGAAACGCACGCACGCACCCAGCTAACGTGGGTGTGACGTCCCTTGGTACGAAGTCTGCTTCTCCACGTCTCACTGTGCCCGTGCGGATTTCTCCTTCTGCCAACTCCTCCCTCTCAGCCGTGGCCTGCTTGGACTCTGGTGCTTCTGGAAATTTTATTCTGGACTCTTTGGTGAATAAGTTCTGCATCCCGCTGACCCGTCTCGTCAAGCCGCTCTACATTTCTTCGGTCAATGGAGTGAAGTTGGACTGTACTGTGCGTTACCACACAGAACCTCTCTTAATGTGCATTGGACCCCATCACGAAAAGATAGAATTTTTCGTCCTTCCCGACTGCACCTCTGAAGTCCTCCTCGGTCTGCCATGGCTCCAGCATCATTCTCCCACCCTTGACTGGACCACCGGGAAGATCAAGAATTGGGGTTCTGCTTGCCGTAAGAAATGCCTCACATCTGCTCCCAGTCCCGTCTGTCGGGCCTCAGTGTCTCCTCCTGTGCCTGGTCTCCCCAAGGCCTATCTGGACTGTGCCGTGCCTCCTCATAGCCCCCGTTCTGGTGACACTCTGCCCCGTGACAAGCTTCACCCTCTGCCCCCCCTCCCCATTCCCACTTCTTCTGAACTACCTGCCGCTGGTATAGCTACCCAGGACTTCTTTTTTCAGAAGGAGACTCAAGAGGCGTCCCCTATGTTCTCGTCTCTTTTGAAGGGACAAGGAGACAAAAAGAGGGGGAGACCTAAGGGGGGGGGGGTACTGTTACGCCGAGCGCTCCGGGTCCCTGCTCCTCCCCGGAGCGCTCGCGGCGTCTCTCTCTCTGCAGCGCCCCCGGTCAGACCCGCTGACCGGGAGCGCTGCACTGACATTGCCGGCGGGGATGCGATTCGCATAGCGGGACGCGCCCGCTCGCGAATCGCATCCCAAGTCACTTACCCGTCCCGGTCCCCGGCTGTCATGTTCTGGCGCGCGCGGCTCCGCTCTCTAGGGGGCGCGCGCGCCAGCTCTCTAGGATTTAAAGGGCCAGTGCACCAATGATTGGTGCCTGGCCCAATCAGCCTAATTAGCTTCCACCTGCTCCCTGTCTATATTACCTCACTTCCCCTGCACTTCCTTGCCGGATCTTGTTGCCTTGTGCCAGTGAAAGCGTTTAGTGTTGTCCAAAGCCTGTGTTCCAGATCTCCTGCTATCCTTATTGACTACGAACCTTGCCGCCTGCCCCGACCTTCTGCTACGTCTGACCTTGCCTCTGCCTAGTCCTTCTGTCCCGCGCATTCTCAGCAGTCAGCGAGGTTGAGCCGTTGCCGGTGGATACGACCCGGTTGCTACCGCCGCAGCAAGACCATCCCGCTTTGCGGCGGGCTCTGGTGAAAACCAGTAGCAACCCTAGAACCGGTACACTGACACGGTCCACGCCAATCCCTCGCTGACACAGAGGATCCACATCCAGCCTGCCGAATCGTAACAACTCCGTTCCCCTGGTACGGCCCACGCCATCACCTCACTGACACAGAGGATCCACCACCAGTGTCCTTTCTGCATACCAGTCCGGATCCTGACAATATACTTATCAGATACGCCCAATCCATTTACTTGTTATGTGAGTACGCTCAGGATTATGTGAGCATGTGAGCAGGTCTCTAAAAATTCAGAAACTGAAGTACCTGTCCATACTAATATAGGCGCGGCCATAGCTGAAAGTGTGAACATGTCTCAATGTGAAATAAACTTGATAATGAAAATGATATAAATCTGCACCAAATAAACCTGCATAGGGAGAAGCGGTGAAAAATAGTATTATACTTGTATGACAGAACCGCACAGTGTGATCATGTCCCACCTGGTACACCCGTCAGATACGCCCAATCCATTTACTTCTTATGTGAGTACCCTCATAAATATGTAACCATGTGAACAGGTCTCTAAAAGTTCAGAGACTGAAATACCTGTCCGTGTTAGTGTAGACACGACCATAGCTAATAGTGTGAACATGTCTCAATATGAAATGAACGTAATAATGAAGATGATATAAGTCTGTGCCAAATATGTAATGAATGAATATATGTCCAGACGAACGGATAATAAATTAATGAGTAGTGAATAACTAATAATTTATAATGCAAAATATTTATGTGAATATCAAATGAAACATAAGAAATGAATTGATATATTTTAATGTAATGTATATAGTGACTATGTATCTATGCAGATTTGAAAAGGGAGGGAGATGGATATAGATTTGGTAAGTAGATGATACATTTCTATATGTCCATGTTATAAACAATTGCGATGTAAATTTACATTTGTCTAAAGAAATGCAACATATGAGGTCAGAACTGCTAATAAAAAAGCATATCAGACCTAAAATTCATGTCTTTTGGCATTCTTGTGTCCAGATTAAGTATCCAAAATACTTCACGTGAATGTAACTTTTTAATCCAATCCCCTCCTCTTACTGTTTTTTGACATGTTCTACAGCTATGACTTATAATGTACTCACTGACCCTTGATGTTGTTCCCTAAAGTGTTTTGATGCTCCCAAGCAATATATATATATATATAGAGAGAGATAATATATAGAGATATGATATATATAGAGATATATATAGAGAGAGATTTAATATATATAGAGAGGGATATTATATAGAGAGATATAATATATATATAGAGAGAGAGAGAGAGAGAGAGAGAGAGAGAGAGAGAGAGATAATATATAGAGATATAATATATATAGAGATATATATAGAGAGAGATTTCATATATATAGAGAGGGATATTATATAGAGAGATATAATATATATATATAGAGAGAGAGAGAGAGAGAGATAATATATATATAAAGAGATATAATATATATAAAGAGAGAGAGATAATATATATATAGAGAGAGATAATATATATATATAAGAGATAATATATATATCTAGAGAGAGAGGGATAATATAGATAAAGAGATATAATATATATAAAGAGAGAGAGATAATATATATAGAGAGATATAATATATATATATAGAGAGAGAGAGAGAGATAATATATAGAGATATAATATATATTGAGATATATATAGAGAGAGATTTAATATATATAGAGAGGGATATTATATAGAGAGATATAATATATATATATAGAGAGAGAGATAATATATATATAAAGAGATATAATATATATATATAAAGAGAGAGATAATATATATATATATATATATATAGAGAGAGAGAGAAAGAGATAATATATATATATATAGAGAGAGATAATATATATAAAGAGATATAATATATATATAAAGAGAGAGAGATAATATATATAGAGAGAGATAATATATATAGAGAGATGTAATATATATAGAGAGAGAGATAGAGATAATATATATAAATATATAGAGAGAGAGAGAGATATAATATATAGAGAGAAAGAGAGATATATATATATATAGATATAATATATATAGAGAGAGAAAGAGATATAATATATATAAAGAGGTATAATATATATAGAGAGAAAGAGAGATAATAAATATAAAGAGATATAATATATATAGAGAGATATAATATATATAGAGATAATATATATAGAGAGAGATAATATATAGAGAGAAAGATAATATATATATAGAGAGAGAAAGAGATATAATATATATAGAGAGAGATATAATATATAGAGAGAGATATAATATATATAGAGAGAGAGATAATATATATAGAGAGAAATATATAGAGAGAGAGATAATATATAGAGAGAAAGATAATATATATAGAGAGAGAGAAAGAGATATAATATATATAGAGAGAGATATAATATATAGAGAGAGATATAATATATATAGAGAGATAATATATATATATAGAGAGAGAGAGAAAGAGATATAATATATATAGAGAGAGATCTAATATATAGAGAGATAATATAGAGAGATATAATATATATAGAGAGATATAATATATATAGAGAGAGATATAATATATATAGAGAGGGATATTATATAGAGAGATATAATATATATATATAGAGAGAGAGAGATAATATATATATAAAGAGATATAATATATATATATAAAGAGAGAGAGATAATATATATATATATATAGAGAGAGAAAGAGATAATATATATATAGAGAGAGAGAGATAATATATATAAAGAGATATAATATATATATAAAGAGAGAGAGATAATATATATAGAGAGAGATAATATATATAGAGAGATGTAATATATATAGAGAGAGAGATAGAGATAATATATATAAATATATATAGAGAGAGAGAGATATAATATATAGAGAGAAAGAGATATATATATATATATATAGATATAATATATATAGAGAGAAAGAGAGATAATAAATATAAAGAGATATAATATATATAGAGAGATATAATATATATAGAGATAATATATATAGAGAGAGATAATATATATAGAGATATATATATATAGAGAGAGAGATATAATATATAGAGAGAGATATAATATATATAGAGAGATAATATATATATATATATAGAGAGAAAGAGATATAATATATATAGAGAGAGATCTAATATATAGAGAGATAATATAGAGAGATATAATATATATAGAGAGAGATATAATATATAGAGAGAGATAATATATATATAGAGAGAAAGAGATATAATATATATAGAGAGAGATATAATATATAGAGAGAGATAATATATATAGAGAGAGAAAGAGATATAATATATATAGAGAGATCTAATATATAGAGAGAGAGATAATATAGAGAGATATAATATATATAGAGAGAGAGAGATATAATATATATATAGAGAGAAAGAGAGATAATATATATAGAGAGATATAATATATATATAGAGAGAGAGATAATATGTATATATAGAGATATAATATATATATAGAGATATAATATATAGAGAGAGATATAATATATATAGAGAGATAATATATATATATATATATAGAGAGAGATATAATATATATAGAGAGAGATCTAATATATAGAGAGATAATATAGAGAGATATAATATATATAGAGAGAGATATAATATATAGAGAGAGATAATATATATAGAGAGAGAAAGAGATATAATATATATAGAGAGAAAGAGATATAATATATATAGAGAGAGATATAATATATAGAGAGAGATAATATATATAGAGAGAGAAACAGATATAATATATATAGAGAGATCTAATATATAGAGAGAGAGATAATATAGAGAGATATAATATATATAGAGAGAGAGAGATATAATATATATATAGAGAGAAAGAGAGATAATATATATAGAGAGATATAATATATATATAGAGAGAGATATAATATATAGAGAGAGAGATAATATATATAGAGGGAGATATAATATATATATATATATATATATAAATATAGACAGAGAAAGAGAGATAATATATATAGAGAGATATAGTTATATATATATATAGAGAGAGAGAGAGAAAGAGATATGATATATATATATAGAGAGATATAATATATATAGAGATATAATATATATAGAGAGATATAATATGTATATAGAGAGATATAATATATAGAGATATAATATATAGAGAGAGATAATATATATATAGAGAGATATTATATATATATAGAGAGAGAGAGATAATATATATAGAGAGAGATAATATATATAGAGAGATAATATATATATAGAGGAGAGAGATAATATATATATAGAGAGAGATTAATATATATAGAGAGAGATATAATATATATATAGAGAGAGATAATATATCTAGAGAGAGATAATATATATAGAGAGAGATATAATATATATATAGAGAGAGATAATATATATAGAGAGAGATAATATATAGAGAGAGATAATATATATAGAGAGAGATATAATATATATATAGAGAGAGATAATATATATAGAGAGAGATAATATATAGAGAGAAAGATATAATATATATATAGAGAGAGATAATATATAGAGAGAGAGAAGTAATATATATAGAGAGAGATAATATATATAGAGAGAGATATAATATATATAGAGAGAGAGATATAATATATATAGAGAGAGATAATATATATAGAGAGATATATATATATAGAGAGAGAGAGATATTAATATATATAGAGAGATTATAATATATATATATATATATATAGAGAGATATAATATATAGAGAGAAAGAGATATATCTCTCTATATATATTATATCTCTTTCTCTCTATATATTATATCTCTCTCTATATATATATATTATATCTCTCTATATATATTATATATCTCTCTCTATATATATTATATATCTCTCTCTATATATATTATCTCTCTCTATATATATATATCTCTATATATTATATCTCTCTATATATATTATCTCTCTCTATATATATTATATCTCTATATATATTATCTCTCTATATATATTATCTCTCTCTCTATATATTATATCTCTCTATATTATCTCTCTCTATATATATTATATTCTCTCTATATATATTAAATCTCTATATATATTATATCTCTATGTATATTATCTCTCTATATTATCTCTCTCTATATATATTATATCTCTCTATATATATTATATCTCTCTATATATATTAAATCTCTATATATATTATATCTCTATATATATTATCTCTCTCTATATATATTATCTCTCTCTATATATATTATCTCTCTATATTATCTCTCTCTATATATATTATCTCTCTCTATATATATTATCTCTCTCTATATATATAATCTCTCTCTATATATATTATCTCTCTCTATATATATATATTATCTCTCTCTATATATATATATATTATCTCTCTCTCTATATATATTATCTCTCTCTATATATTATAATATATAGAGAGAGATATAATATATAGAGAGATATAATATATATATAGAGAGAGAGATAATATATATAGAGAGATATAATATATAGAGAGAGATATAATATATATATAGAGAGAGAGATATAATATATAGAGAGATATAATATATATAGTGAGCGATATAATATATATATAGAGATATAATATATATAGAGATATATATATATAGAGAGATATAATATATATAGAGAGAGATTTAAAATATATAGAGAGAGATATAACTATATATAGAGAGATATAATATATATATAGAGATATAATATATATATAGAGAGAGATATAATATATAGAGAGATATAATATATATAGAGAGATAATATATATAGTGAGAGATATAATATATATAGAGAGAGATAATATATATAGAGATATAATATATAGAGATATAATATATATAGAGATATAATATATAGAGAGAGATAATATATATAGAGATATAATATAGAGAGAGATTATATATATAGAGAGAGATATAATATATATATAGAGAGATATAATATATATATATAGAGAGAGATATAATATATATATAGAGAGATATATAATATATATATAGAGAGATATAATATATATATATAGAGATAGATATATATATAGAGAGAGATATAATATATATAGAGAGAGATATAATATATATATAGAGAGATATAATATATATATATAGAGATAGATATATATATAGAGAGAGATATAATATATATAGAGAGAGATATAATATATAGAGATATAATATATAGAGATATAATATATATAGAGATATAATATATAGAGAGAGATAATATATATAGAGATATAATATAGAGAGAGATTATATATATAGAGAGAGATATAATATATATATAGAGAGATATAATATATATATATAGAGATATAATATATATATAGAGAGATATATAATATATATATAGAGAGATATAATATATATATATAGAGATAGATATATATATATAGAGATATAATATATAGAGAGAGATATAATATATATATAGAGAGATATAATATATATATATAGAGATAGATATATATATAGAGAGAGATATAATATATATAGAGAGATATAATATATATATAGAGAGATATAATATATATATATATAGAGAGAGATATAATATATATATATAGAGATAGATATATATATAGAGAGAGATATAATATATATAGAGAAAGATTTAATATATATAGAGAGAGATATAATATATATAGAGATATATATAGAGAGAGATATAATATATATATAGAGAGATAATATATATATAGAGAGATAATAATATATAGAGAGAGATAATATAGAGATATAATATATAGAGAGAGAGATAATATATATAGAGAGATAATATATATAGAGAGAGATACTAATATATATATAGAGAGATGTAATATATATAGAGAGAGATATAATATATATAGAGAGATAATATATATAGAGAGAGATATAATATATATATAGAGAGATATAATATTATATAGAGAGAGATATAATAATATATAGAGAGATAAATATAATATATAGAGAGAGATAATATATATAGAGAGATATAATATATATATATAGAGAGATATAAATATATCTATAGAGAGATATAATATATATAGAGAGAGATAATATATATAGAGAGATATAATATATATAGACGATATAATATATAGAGAGAGAGTTTATAATATATATAGAGATATAATATATATATAGAGAGATATAATATATATAGAGAGGATAATTATATATATAGGAGAGATATAAGTATAGATCTTATAATATATATAGAGAGGAGATTTAATATATATTTGGAGTATATAATATTAGATGGGGA